>NC_041720.1:7068151-7368151 GCF_900700375.1 Denticeps clupeoides | reverse complement strand
CATGCATAACTCTTGCTTCAAATTATTTCACTTTTTCATCAAAAATCGAACATTACTACCGTTTAAAGAAAAATATTAAAATTAATTATGCAACCGAATTATAACATTTAATTGTTGTTTGCAAGGGATATTGTGAGAAAAAGAGCATCTCGTGGAGGATGCGGGCATCGATCCCGCTACCTCTCGCATGCTAAGCGAGCGCTCTACCATTTGAGCTAATCCCCCGGATGTGCCAACAGGAGGTCTGTCGATTCTTTGTTCACCAGAAGGAGGCGTCAACCCGACAAACGGTTTTTAGATACACATTTCAAAGTACAATAAAAAAAAACAATGATATGACCAAATAAACAGAAATCACAAAAAGAAAATTTGTAATAAGACAGGGACATATAGTAGGAGCATGGAAATAGGAGAAAAAAGAACAACACTGTGACTTTATACAATTCGAATAGAAAGTAAATATTAAAAATGTTAAATAGATAGACCAGTTTAATTCAAAATGTGTAGTTTGTATAGCCTTTGAAATCTGCCAGAAAGAAATGTAAAAAGTCTTACAAGCTCTGTGTCAAACATTTATCGAAATATTTTTAAAGCACAACTGAACATTGAAGATTGATATGCATTTTTGCTGTCACACAACAAATAACAGAGACGTAAGAGTAAAAAGGATCTTTGGAGGATGCGGGCATCGATCCCGCTACCTCTCGCATGCTAAGCGAGCGCTCTACCATTTGAGCTAATCCCCCCCGTACAAAACACACAGGTCCATAAGCGCTCTGACGGTCCGATGTCCGCGCATGCGTACTGGCGAGGCGTTATACCCGGATGGAGCATGCTTATAACAATTACACGACATTTCGGCACATTAAGCATTCGTAAAGGTGTTGAAAGGGTCATACGCACATTACTAAATGAACAAATAGTCGACGGGATTTGCAGCGTTTTGTTTTATGTGATGTTGCAAACCAATTAAATAAATGTACACCGCCTCGCGATTCTGAAAAAAGACGTCTGAGAACCGTGTTCCAGTCAACCAAATGCAACAACCAAAACGCGAGAAAAAATAAGTTTGTGTCAGACATGGGGTAGCGGTTTTAAACTCAATATTGCGCATGCGCACGATATCCGAGCTAATGGGATAGACTGTTACACATATATACTGTTACACGTTAAGTATTTGTGTTCTTGTTCAACTGTGCTGCACCTTTAATTGCCCCTCTAGTGTAAAGAAAGTTTTGAACTGAATTGGAGATCAGAAAGTCACACAGCCGAACTAGTATCAGTTCAAATTGTCAAAGTTTAAATTACGCTAAGCAACCAGTAGAGGGGGTAAAAAAGCATTTAAGGCAACATTTTCCCGCAACGATTCATGGAATATACATTAATATGCATATCCACATTATATAAAATGACGTTTAGAATTTCGTAATACTTCGTATTTAGAATATACAGGAGTGCTGCAAGTAATAAAACAATCCAATAAATAAACAAAAAAAATAAATCATACAATACACACAAAATACACAATACGGTGGTCCGGAAAATGTGGAATACCAAACCCTTCTGGAAATAGTTGAAACCATAAAAGAAAAAAACCTAATTACATAAGCAGCGTTCCAGGGCTTAACGACAGAAAGTAAAAAAGTGGAGGATGCGGGCATCGATCCCGCTACCTCTCGCATGCTAAGCGAGCGCTCTACCATTTGAGCTAATCCCCCTGCTGGAGCTCTCTGCTCAGTGACTCTAGAGTCTCTTTCTACGTCAATGCTTCGGTCTATCCCAACAGAAATGTTGTTACCTCAAAAATGTCCGCTGACATCCACGTGTTCATGGGATTCTACTGTCCTGGGAAAATGGCATGATGGCATCGTCACAGGTAACACATGATACTATTTCTACACATGCTATTTTACCCTAAACATGTGAGTTTTCGGTGAGTTTATGAACCCTTGTTCACATCGTAATAAATTGCCATTCATCATAATCCAATACACAGTTCCAACTCCTCCTCTGTGTTCCCGATCATGACCATATATTTCAGATAATATATAAACGGTGTGGCATAAAATAGAATCGCTTCTTATCTGAATGTTAAAATCTTTTAAAAGTCCACAAATGAATAAAAAGCCTCTTCCTTCGAGCCGGATTCGAACCAGCGACCTAAGGATGACAGCAAAGCCACTACAGTCCTCCGCTCTACCAACTGAGCTATCGAAGGGATCTAGTAAGGCGCTAAATAGTACTCGTACCGAGGATAATAAACTAACAGACCCACAAAAACACAAAAACATCAATATTTCTGTGGCTCTGTTAGTTTACAGGTTCGCACCACGGAACGGGATTTCGAGGAGAGGGAAAAGAAACCGCCTCCTTCGAGCCGGATTCGAACCAGCGACCTAAGGATGACAGCATAGCCACTACAGTCCTCCGCTCTACCAACTGAGCTATCGAAGGGGTTAAAGCAACGGCGGAAACACGTCAATAAATACAAAGTTTACAAAATGAGACCAAATGAAACATGTTCTTTGACTGGTACATGATTGTACTGATCAGCACCCCTCTGTACACACCACCCCTCTGCTACGTTCCCTCCACTGGCTCCCAGTAGCTGCACGCATCAGGTTCAAAATACTGATGCTGTCCTACAAAGCCGAACATGGAGTAGCACCATCCTACCTCACAGCCCTTATTACACCTCGCACTGCACCTCGTATACTCCGAGCCTCCAGTACTGCTCGCCTGGTCCCTCCATCTCTGAAGGTAAAAGGAAGATGCTCATCTAGACTCTTCTCCGTCTTGGCCCCTCGGTGGTGGAATGAACTTCCCCTCGAGGTCAGAACAGCTCAGTCACTGAGCACCTTCAAACGACAGCTCAAGACCTTCCTCTTTAGAAAATTTTTAGATTAAATTGTAACTTTCTTGTTGTCGAACTTGTGTACAGAACCTACAACAGAGTGAATAAAAAGATGTATTCATAGTTGGGGGTCCTAGTGAACCGGAATTGATCTCTTCATCGATGGTAACTTGAAAGCTCTGGATCGCTCTGGATAAGGGCGTCTGCCAAATGCCGTAAATGTAAATGTACGTGAATGATTCCAGATTAACTCGTCTGTTGACTCACAGCTGGCTAAATATGCGTTCTTGTGTCTGAGAAACAAGGACCAAGGACTTTTTGAAGAAATCCATTTAAATTTCATTCGGAGTTTCTAAATGTATTAAATATATAAAAAAAAAAAATTAACGTCCTTCGAGCCGGATTCGAACCAGCGACCTAAGGATGACAGCAAAGCCACTACAGTCCTCCGCTCTACCAACTGAGCTATCGAAGGCGCCAGGTGTATACGCCGCCCGTCGGGTATATGAGGTATATTAATATATTTTAACGTTGTAACTTGATTTTATTTACCGTGTAAATATTTGTTTTGGGCTCTTTTGCTCCCTCGCCTGTGAGACTGAGTTCTGGCTGCGGGCTTTACAGTTACTCCGCCCCCCGTTTTGGTACAACGCTCTCGTGTGGGCGGGTCTTCCCGCCATTGGCCAGCAAGAAGTTTGAGTGACAGGTGCGTGCCTTAGACGTTGATCTGTGCAAGAAGCGCGCGTTTTGTGAAAAAGAAGTTGTATTGATTATATTTCTTGATATTTCTTGTTATTTAATGATGCCCCTTAATATAGTATTATACATGTTTTTGTTTCTGTTGTGAATGGTATTGTTTTTTTTAAATACAATATATATATATATATATATATATATATATATATATATATATATATATATATTTTTTTTTTTTTTTTTTTTTATAAAGGGACCATGATCCTTATCGATCCAATGTACAATAAATAAAGTGTAAGTATTTATCAAATATGTCTATTCTGCTGTGCTAGACGTGTGTTGTGTTATGATAGAATACTCTAACTACATTATTGTTATGAAATTTTACAGACCACAGAGCTGTCACTCAAATATTTGTGCAGTAATTTTGGCACAAATCTGATACCGAAGCGTTTTCCAGAGGGTGTCTGATGATCTTAGTTCAAGTGGCACCATTTAGGTGTTAACTTAGGTATTAACTTAGACTAAAAAGTAAGTGTAAGTAAGTAAAGCGTATTTTAAAAGTCATTATTCACTCTTGCCGGTTTTAGGGTTAAATTGTATTTATTGGTGATACTAAAAAAGGTTATACAGATTTATTTGGTTAAATGTTAAAAGCACCAATTCACTTCTCTCCATATTTCACATGTTGCCTGGTGTAAAAAGTAACACACTGGTATATCGCTTTGTTGAAAATTATGTATTTAATTTCATTTATTTGTGGAAATTAAGTATTTGGTTTGAAATGAAATGATATGACATTGTCTGCTGTTTTTAAATCACGGATTTTGACACAGTGGACAAATATCTCAAGATAGAATCTCTGAATTAATAAAAACATTAATAAAACTTCAAATAAAATATTTCAATGTTTTGAAATAATAATTGTTGTGGTTCTAGCTTTATGTTAAAATTTGTCAGTCAGTAGTTGAGACAAACATACAAACGAATGTATGAAAGTACAAGTACAGTAATATAATGCAAAATCATATATTCATGGTCATATGAAAAAACATGAATCCCAACAACACAGCTACTACTAATAATAACATATATTTATGTAAATAACCTGTTAATTTACAGTTTATCACAGTTATTTACAGATTTTTCCGATGATTTCAAATGATTTATTTGTGTTCTGAACTAATGACGCCTTTTTCATTTTTTATGTGAACTCTCCCTGAAGAGTGCGTTGTCTCCTGCCTTCCATTCTGATACACGGTCTTCACAGTTCCGTCTGGATACTCCCTTCTCTTGTAGTGTGAAGTGTGGATTTCGCGCTGCCCACTTGGAAACTCCACGGTTTTGTCCCCTTTCCTGCAGATTAAATAGACATGGGGAACAGGCTACAGTTGATCTGTTCCGCCTGACTTTGCTAGGATGTGTGAAGTCCTACCCATTAAGCTTAACAAAGGTTCCATCAGGAAAGGTAGTTTCTTCGCGGCCATCTGGGTAGAGCTGTCTGACTGTTCCGTCAGGAAAAAGAATTTCTCTGGGACCACCGGGATGATGTTTCTCTGATGTCCAAGTTTTAATGCTCCATTTTACCACATTGTACCGGTCATATTGTGGAACCGTAATCGCTCTTTAACAACATTATGATTTAAACACTTACCAATCTGGTTGTTTGGAAAGTGCAAGACTTCAAAGCCAGAAGGGTAAGTTGTGTGAGTTGTCTGTGTATCACAGTAATAATATACCTATCAATAATAAAAAAAAAAGAAAGGAGTGTCAATCATTGCAACACATGGGACACAATATGACATCATATTTCCACACATACCACTCTGCCATCTGGTAGAAGGTGCTTCACATCACCATTAAAGAATGTAATTTTGACTGACTTTCTGTCAGCCGAGATTTCTTTTTTAGATCCATTTCTAAATGTAATAACACGGCATCCGCTGGAGAGAAGCTTTTCGACCTGTCCATCAAAAGAAATAATCATCACTGCATTAATTTGAAGTTATTTACATCAAACCAGCTTCTGAGAGTAAAACCGACCTTGCCATCTGGGTAAAGTATTTCCTCCTTTACATCATTTGACATTAGCATAGATGGTTTTTGTGTTTTATGGACGCTTTTGGGACCAAAGCATTGCTGTTTCTCCTGAAAAAGTTCACATACATTCAGGTCAAAGGGACGAGAAGGAGATCAGGCAGGATCATGAATCACCGGGGAAACTGGAAACAGGCTGTCTGAGCAGGACCTCACGCCGCTTTAGCATGTGGTCTGAGTCAGATGTCTGACTGCCCGCTAAGGTTATCTGTTCCTCATTGGACGTGGAGCTGAGACTCTGGCGACCCCCCCCGCTTCTTTCTTCCTCCATCAGGCCCCCACAAACCCTTATTTTCTGAATATATTATGTGCAAACAGCAGGATATTTCATGTTCATCTATTTCAGAATGATAAACGCCAGGTACCTTTTGAGCAGAAGTGACACAATGGCTTTCGGAACTGCACGTATCTTCAGCGCTTCCAGAACATGAAGACAGTCTCCCTGCATAACAGTTTCATCACCAAAACTAACAAGGTATACCTTCAACAATGCAGCCAGGCACCAATAAAACCATACAGATATAAAATCATTTGTCTTACGGAAATATGGCCCTCCAAGCTCTTTGCTTCCCAGAAGGTTTGAATGAAAACGGTGACAGGACTATATGGAAATGAAAAAATTAGATATTTCTGAAATAAACGCTTGCAAGTTTAATTTGATGAGGAATGTTAATCTCACCTTTTCTTCTCTGGCTGCTTTTCTCTGAAAAGGTTGTCTGTTGAAAGCAGGAGTGGCACTTCTGGGATGAAGACCCATTCGGCCCTCAGCAAAGGTTTCTTTTTGCTCTTTGTTCTAGACGGGCAAAATATCTCAGTTTATATTTAATAAATTGTTTGACCATTCTTGGCATCTCAACAACAAAACTGGAAGTTTTTCTGGACTGGACTGAATAGAAAACCAATTCAAGATACCACTTTTAAGTTTAGTAATTTTTTTAACCAAATTCATAATTATGTGTAATCATTTTATACTTTTATAAATGTATTTTGGGGGGTGGGGGTTGCTATGATGCTAAATACTGTATATTGACAATGAACTTGGATCTTGAATCTAATTCAGGCTGATCCTGACCATGCATGCAACGTTTACCCAAACGTCACAGGCACAATGGTCCAAAATTTGTCACCAGGGCCTGTCTGCACCAACACAGTTCCAGTAAATGCCACATAACTATATGCATTTAGTAACATAGATAATAGTTGTTTTTCTGCCATTATGCCATTCATGCGTGCGATGTCCACTCTTTTCCATTATCCACCCATCTGTTTATAAGAAATTTGAATATTTGGATGGGCAAATTTGATATGTACAACAATGGATGTACGATATTAAAGTGTTGTTTTCTTACAGGTGTGTGAAGCCGATGTTGAGGGGGACAGGGGTTCAGAGGTTCCGGACTGTCGGCTTTGCCCCTCAACTGGAGGTTCTCCTGCACCAAAGCTTCAACACGACTCTGCAGCTGCGTGTGGGCTCTCGACCAACAGGACTCCCGCTGCTGTAACTGTGCCTGTATAGCCAGGATCTGCTGTCTGAGCTCCTTCGTCCACAGACACACACACACACCCATACACAAAGTACATATCCCATGTTAATCCAAATGAAAGTTTTTTAACACTTCCAGTCTAAAGTTCAGACTCAATCATGTTTCACGTAGCTGCTTTAAACACAGTTTAGACACAACTATGTTTCCAGCCTTTTTCTACACTGAAGACAAAACTATGATGTAACACATGGGGGGGGGGGTTACATTTACAGCATTTACCATTTACTCCCTGATCCAGAGCGACTTACAATCAGTAGTTACAGGGACAGTCCCCCCTGGAGACACTCAGGTTTAAGTGTCTTGCTCAGGGACACAATGGTACACACAGGCATGTGTGTTACCCACTAGAATACTACCCCCACAGTAGAAATTTTTCCAACAGTCCTGAAAGAGTTGAGAACTTGCGTTGTTCTCTCATGATCATGACCAACCTTTGAAGCTGATTTTGATTATGACAATAGTGCGCAGTCATGAAAGTGAAGAGAGGTGTTCTAATAGTCAAAACTTAAAAACTCACCTACTCTGTGGTGGTTATGGAGACTAAGATGAGGCCCTTTTGAAGGATCCAGTTCAAGAATCATATTTAGTTTTTTTGTATGAGGAGAAAGCAAGGTATGAACCATCGTGAAATGCTGCCTTCTCAGCAAAAGCTCCCTGCTTTCGAGTCGCTGAAATGGAGAGGCTCAAACTTTTAGCTATTTTTATTGTGTGTTTTGTGTGTTACATCATAATCCTGCTCCTGCAAAAAGACCACTCATAAATGAGTAGGTACAACCAAACGTTTAATTAACTTATACAATTCTTTTTAATAATTATAAAAATAATTAAATCGTTAAATAATTAAACGTATTAAATTCCTCAACATAGCCTCCACCATAATCTCCATAGTCTGCACAGACTAGCTGCGTCCAAACTTTAGTCTATTGTCTTATTTGCATGACTCTGAACGTTGGGTGCTGAGTGCCAAAGAGAAGAAAGTAAAGAAGCATTCACCAACATTCCCATCAGCACTTTACCTGAACTGCATCAGTGTTCACTTTGTCCCCGGAGAAGGTGCACAACCCACCATTTCCATCTCTGACAGCCGTTTTATCTCTGATGAGATTAAGATTTGGAGATGCAGTAATCACTACCTTCACCATTAGTTAGTTGTTCATCAGTGTCACGTTTCATTCAAGCAGCTACTAGTTCAAGCAGAACCTGAGAAACTGCATTGCATTCTCCTGTTTGCTTTTCATCTCCTCCAGTAATAAGCTGTGCTTCTCTTCAGCTCTAATGCCTTTGGGGTTTTTTTTCCGCTGTTGCCTGGATGTGTGAAGTCCTGCAAGAGCAAAATTTCACATGCTGGTCACCTGCCGAAAATTATGCAGGATCTTACACTGACCAACGATCTACCTGACGTACCGTCTCTGAAAACTGTAGTATTTTTACTGCGGTCTCTTTTCTGTCGTGATGACTTGACATGGGGGAACATGCTGGTTAGCAGGTTTGTGGTCACCCCACTGGCTTTGGGCTCAGGTCTCATGGCTTGCTGGAGATCAACTTCACTGAACTCACTGGAGCAGGAGGAAGAGATCCGAGGCGGGACTGTCACTCCAGCCTCACTCGCCGTGTCGCTAGCGTAGTCATCGTCTGACAGGTCCAGGTTCTGGTCATTGTTGCACGGCCTGGATAGAACCTCAGGGTCATCGTCACTGCTGCTGCTGCTGCTGCTGCCATCACTGGAGGTGCTGGTGTTCAGGGACCTCATCAACTCTGAGGCCAAGCTTCTCTCTTCTGTCTTCCAGGTTGGCTGTGTCGGTTCACATTCTGCAGAACTAGGTCTGTATTCATCCACCCGAACTATGTGGTCATTAACTCTTTTAAAAGCCACCACACATGCTACCTGGGGACGAGCTTTACCAGGGTGGGCATTGTTCAGGACAGAGGGATCAAAGTCACCACTTCCCTTTTGAACATCTGTCTCTGTACCACTGTGGCCTCTTGACTTTCTCTGGTCTCCATTCCTTTCTGAAGAGTAATGAACTGATTTGGTTTTGTCCGATTCATGGTGCTCAACATGGCTCTCCTTGGCGTCGTCCTCTTTGTGACGCTTAGCTGTCTTTACCTGCCGTCCCTCACGTATCTGGTTAAGAATGGTGTCCTGCACGTCAGTGTTTCCCTGCGGCCGAGTCGCAGATGTGCCGTGTGTCTGTGGAACCTGTGGAGTTTTCTTCTCTGTCCTGTCAGGCTGTGGAGAGGGTGCTGACGATCGGTGGGCCTCAGTGGCAAAACTCACCCTCCGGGGCTGCAGGCTGAAAGACGCTCGCCTTTCAATGTTGCTTTTAGTCTTCCTAAAACATGACGTTCCCTCGCCTTTTCTCAGGAAGAACTGCTTCTTGGCCATACACACGTCCTTAAGTTCTTTCTGAGGAAAGTAAGACTTGGTTGAATGAAGGTTTCAAAAGCAGATAAGGTTAACCACTTTTATTTTTTTTAAATACCTGACTTTCCTTTGGCAGTACGTCCTGCTCAAGTCGTAGCTGCTCTTCAACAAAGTCCTCAAATGTTTTCTTCCCAACTGCAGGTCTGATTGGTCTGAACACAAAAATGAACAAAAATGTCACAACAAACGAATGCGTCAAATCCTTTTTTGTTGTCGATATAAAACGATTGGTACCTGTCCTCGGAATTTGAAGGGACCCTCCTTCTTACACCAAAGGGGCTAACAGAGCAGTGGTCCTCAACTGCTTCTGGTGGTTCCTCTTTAATCGGGGAGAGGTTTTGCTGCCTCGACTCACCAGTGCCACAAGTATCATCTACAAATATGTAATGCCACATAACAATAAATATATTTTTTTATCAAATTATTTTTATAATGGCGTTACAAAAGACCGAAAAGCAAATGTAAAATTCACAAAATACATTCACAAAAGAACGATATATTCACAAATACCATCTTAAAATGATGCGAAAGGCCCAAAGGAATGTAGATTCTGGGACTGAATTCGGTGATGGGACTGAATGCTCATATTAAGTGTAATTAACTGTCAAAACACGTTTTGCTTGAAAAGAAAACAATCCGCCTCGGCATGTCTTAACTAGCGCTCTCCTTAGACTCGAAATACTTGTTTTTTCTTCCTTCTTTCATGTGGATAAAGCATTAGGAAACACGCCTGCTGAATGCCGATTGTAGATTGCCCTTAACAGGAACTGGTGTTGCAGCAAAACATGAAGAAATGTGCAGAAAATAATGAAAAAAAAATATTTTCGTGGTTTGAATATTTCACCAAAGTTTAGAAACTTGGGAAGCCACCAAAAAGGACCGAATAAAGTGGAACTGTGAGTCGCCTTCATCTTATGATGAAACATTTTGACCAAGATGACATTCTCTCATGCACGAGCGTCAGATGAGGAAAGATCTCAGAACACTTGAACAAAATGGACACGACTGACGGCTGTCAAGAATGCATGAAATGAAGGACTACTGGTGTCCAGTCATTCATTATATACAAGCTGCACTGAAGCTATTCCAGCGAATTCCCTGAATTAGCTAATTTTATGATTGTGGAGGAAATAACCCAGCCACTGGGGATCCATGTGACTATGTGTTTCCTATGTGTTTCCAGGAAGGATTGCATCAGGAAGGGCATCCGGCATAAAACCTTTGCCAAGTCAGTTGTGGACAACCATCTGCTGTGGCAACCCTTAATGGGAGAAGCTGGAGAAGAAGAAGAAGAAGATAACTGAAGAGGAAATCAAAAGTTTCACATTCCCAGTCCATGTTGTGAGAACCTGCCTTGCCCGGACATGTTGGCCATGCCTCTGACACCAAGGACACCAAACTCAAATTACCACACACTTTCATAACTGGGATAAAATAGGATCCAGTTCACACAGGAAACCAACGTTAGGGCTCTCCAGTGACGCGTTGCATGAGCTGCCATATCGTGTCATCCTCCCTCTTGAGAAAGTCTGCCGGGTTGTGCTGCTTATCTGCCCAGCCTGTGGTGACTGGTTTCCACAGGCATGGGCGGGACTCTGCCAACAAGTCTGAACGGTGTAAGTCAGCGCAGATGTGAGCTGCACTGAGCTGCTGAGGATCACAGCTGAGCTGAGAAGGACTCCAGGCAACAGTGGAGAGGCATCTGCAGCAAACCCTGCCACTCACACAGATGGATGCCATACTTTCAGGCTAAAGGTCCAGTTGTTTTCTTTTGAAGACAGATTCCACAGACTGAAAATGAGCAACCATCCAAGCGAGAACTGCTCAACAGAGGAGAATCCTCTGTATGTTTTCTATTCGTCCGTGATGATAGTGGAATTTGTCTTGGCTCTTCCGCTGAACCTTTCCGTGATCTATATCTTCATCTTTAAGCTGAAGTTCTGGAAGACCAAAGGCAACAACATTTTTCTGTTCAATCTGGTCCTGGCTGACGTCTTGCTGCTCATCTGTTTGCCTGTCAAGGCTGCCGACTACAAGAAGGGACAGCGGTGGAATGACAGCGACGTGGTCTGCAAGGCCATGCTTTTCGTGATGTTCTTGAACAGAGGGGCCAGCATTGCCTTCCTAACCCTCATCTCCATTGATCGCTACTTTAGAGTAGTGCATCCTGGGAAAAGAGTCTTCCACCGGATCCTGAAGAAATCGCCTATCATTTCTGTTTGCATCTGGCTAGTCTTGCTTCCAATGACCATCCCTACCATGCTGAAGACCTTCGAGTGCTGCGCTCAGAGTCGCGAAGATGACAACATAATCGACACCTTCAGGAAAATATTGTTTTTCTCCCAGGTTCTCATCCCCTTTGTGATCTTGGTGTTTTGTTCTGCTCAGATCATCAAAAGACTCACCCAGAAGAGTGTGGGAGACAAGACCAAGCTGCGTAGGGCAGTGTTCCTGGTCAGTATGGTCATGCTAGTGTTCTCACTATGCTTCTTGCCATCTACTATATCGAGGATGGTGCTCCTGATTGTCAGAGACATGGACTCTGAGGACGCTGAAAGAATTGCCGTGAACGTCTACGACGGGTTCATGTGCCTCTCGTTTCTGGACTGTTTGTTGGACCCAATAGTGTACTGTTTAACCAGCACTAAGTTCAAAGACGTGTACGTGTCAACCTTCCTCCCATGTCTCCGTGCTGAAGAGGAACAACCAGAAGAAAGCACACAGTCAGCTGGAAACAACCCTAATCCAGGGCGCGTCCAAACGACCCCTTCAATCAAATACCAGTGCTACTGAAGCCACAGGAATGCAGACAATGTTTGCAAGGGATGTTTCACAAATGTATTGAAGGTACTGCACAAGAGCTGGGGTTTCCTGAACTAAACGATTATTTCTACGGTGGTGTTTTCCAATCCTGCTCCTAAATTTTCCCACCCCAAACCAACCCCAGTCACTTTGCCTAATGCGATGGGTTGTAAGTAGTGCTGACTGGAATGTCAAATTTCCAGCAAAGAGCAGTGCTGGAAAACACTGCCAAGGGATGGTTGCAAAAGACAGACGATACAGTTAATTTTCTTTAAAAGAGGCCATAGATGTGATATTGTATAACCTGAAAGGTTAATTGGAGGTTGCGGTTGTAATAGAGTTCTCCTCCAGGGTGTCACAAGCTTTAGTTACAACTGGTGAAGTCATAAATGTCCAGGAATTTCAGGAAACAATGATATCATGATGAATGGGTGTGGACATTCTGTTACAACAACAAAGAATCTGTATTTATGTCTATATTTGTTTCAAATTCCACAGTTCAAATGCAGGTCTTCATTTATGAATTGTGATTTTGTCTGTGCTTCATACCCGTGTTGTGATTGGTTGTGTGAGAGCTGCAACTTGCTGCTTCAGGCTGTAATCCAAGTCTGTCAGGAATTGAAGTGGTGCTTGGGAAACAGTTAGCGGAATCCAGTGGATTACCAGAAACTAGTGAAGGAGACGAGGCCAGCCATTGTGCAGAGAGGGCGGGGGCTAACATCAGTCCTGGGAAAGGAAAGAATAGATCACATGGAACAAATGATAATTGACACCCTGTGGTCTACAGAGCCATAATTTGTCTGTTTTGCTTTTATTAATACAAATTACTATACTGACCTGTCAATTACTGTGAAATGTCAATTTGTTAATAAATAAACATGAATATTGCTTTACTTAAAATATGAATGTATTATTGTTTAATTTTGTAAATTAATAAAGATGACACCAGATGTCTTGAAAACCACTGGTTTATTAATGATTCTATAAAAAAACATAATTCAAATGTAGTGACCTGATGTGTCCATATCTGTTTTAGGAAGCTGTGTGGCCTAGAGACTCAAAATATGATTTGGAAGCAAATGAGATGCCCAAATAGGCGGAATTCCCTTTTCTGGGAAATGACTTCATACTAACAAATCAAAAGCGAAAGTATTTTAGACTAGGAAGATATTATGGTGAGATGGTAGAACAGTGTTGTCATGGCAATGTGTCTGTGATTGAGGCATGTGGTCTTGCCCTTGCAAGAGTGAAGTAAATGTAAGAATGTAAAAAAAAAAAAGTTAATCATTGTTAATTGTAACCATGGTAACCAAAATTCATTTCATTGTTTGTGTCATAGTGACACATACTGCGTTACACTTTTAAACTTCTCCTAATAGTTTCCATTGCATCCAGTCATGTGTGTGTGTGTGTGTGTGTGTGTGTGTGTGTGTGTGTGTCAGTGAGCATGTGGTATGGTATGACCATTTATACTGGTTAGCTTCAACAAATGAAATGGAAACATGTGTAAGTGATAGAATGCATAGGATTGAAAATGTATGAACATGACATGAATAATGTTAGAGGTATAATTAGGAGCCGGACAATATAGTGGAATCTCAGTTATTAGTATCTCCATCGTCTGAAAAATAAAACAGATCTGTGACACACGCTCACCCACCTGGGCTGAGGAGGGAAAGCAGCCGGTGTTGCTCTTGCACCACCCTCTGGAGCTGCTCCAAGTGCTGCTGCAACCACTGCTCTTGCTGCAGTGCATTCTGGAAGGGCCAAAAGAGAAAAAAGGGGCATCTTCTTTAACCCTTTAATTCTTTAATGCCGTGCTCATCATATTTGAGACATTTATTTTTTAGACCCATTGCATTACCATGAGATATAAACTCTTTTGTATACTGACTGATTATCTTCTGGCCCCTGTTGTATACCTTTTGCGCTACAATTCACATACAGTCAGAATAAGATTTAGTGGTAAATCAATGGTCATGTGTTATTTTTTTCTGGATATGATATACATTGTCATCCATAGTCCACAATATACTGTTTTGATGAATCAGTTATACAATTTACAGATTGACATGGTATGTTTACAACAAATAATTAGATATTTATGAATTCTGAGGTCTATGGAATGGCTAATTTATAGATATAGATATAGATGGCTCTAAGGAAGTTCACTATTGAAGATGTCCTGCACTTGTTTGAAGGCAATTTGTATAGACAGAGTGGAAGAAAGGAATTGGACTCCCAGTGTAGAGCATGATGCATGAGCATTTGTTATTGCCCGAAGTATCAAAATACGATACAAAAACATGTTATGATACAAAAACATTTCAAATATGACACAAAAATATTAATTATTTAAAATAAAATGATGAATTATTTAACATTTAAAAAATGTATTCTTGTCTATTATTTCTTGGTTCAGGCATAAAAATGTTAATTTCTCTGTCTTACATTTTATTTTTTAAAAATAAACAACCTGAAAAAGAGAACGCACATCAACACACTGACCTGCGGGGCTGCTCCCTGCGGTGGGGGGTGTAGTGCATGCTGCCTGCTATCTGACATGTCACCGCATGTCACCTCATGGCTCTGGAAATGGTAACACGGCTGGACACTGTAGCTCAGCTCAGCTGGTCTGGGATCACAGCCACTTCCAGTTGAAGTGGATTTTTTTTATGTTTTATCTAAGAATTAAAAAAAAAATGTAGCTCATGTATACAGTCAGTTTAACAGTTTGCTAAGTGAGTTCTATTGGCATAATAAATCTTCTTCCAGATGAGATTAATGCAATATCTAATGGTAAACGAGTTTAAACATTAATCAATTAAACAGTTAATTATACAATAAAATACATTTTACCTTAATTGCCAAAAGTCTGTATGAACACTTTCCCAGTGTGCTGCATGCGTTGGAGACAGAAGTGTTTAATCTGCTAGTAGTTATAGAAACTGCAAACATACACTCACACAAACACTCACACACACCCACACACACTCACACACAAGAAACTTCCACTCAGTTACAAAAGCCACAGACATATAAATGATATAAAAATTTAAAGTGTATGTAAGTTTATGTAAGCTTAATATTCTTTATGTAAGCTTAATAACAGATTTTATCAACACAACATGGTATAAATAATAGTAATAAATAATATTTCATTTCCATTCCATTGAAACAAAACAGTTGGCTTTCACTTTATTCTGAAATACTGATGTCTTGTGGGACTACACTGTTGGAGTTCCATCAAGAACTGAGTCCATGAGTATGGTGACCAGGGAATTCTGCATGTCACCCTATCCGAGTTCCACCTAAATGTGCCACCACTCTGGTTTAAACAGGACAGTGGACAACAGGACGCACACACCTCCAGGCTGTGGAGCAGCATCAAAAGAATGAAGGAATGCACATGAGAGCACATGCAGTTCTTTCATAGCACTGCCTCACTTGCAACATCTTGTTATAATGTTAATCTAAAATGCAATGGTAAAGTTAAAAAATATTGCTAATAGAAATGTCCAGACCAACAAAGTCTCCTGTGGTTGGCAAAAATCTAACATTTCCATATATTTAAACATTTTCAGAATTAATTATTTAAACATAGTTTTAGTCACCTACAGTGGTAGCAGGGTGGTAATATACTGTGTGTGTTTGTTTTTAGGAATCTCCATATAGATATAGAGACATGTGGCAAAATTGCAGGTACATTCCAATCCATGTAGAAAAAAATGCTAAATGAAGATCATTAATCAGTATTGCTTTGTTACACTAATACAACCAATGCTCCTATATACTAAACCTATTAATAATATATGTACTTTTTCATGTTATATAGTATTGGTGATGATCATACCTTGTCTTTATATACGAGAAAGGGAGATTCCGAAGATCTTAGTCAAGCACTGATATAGATCACAGTATATAATCAAAATTATTATGATTATTATTCTTTTTTAAGACCCATTGAGAAACTTTTATTGAACTCTGCTCCTTGTCCTTGTTAGGGCAATGATTGACTGAAGAGTGAAATCTATTATTTGTCTTATTGACGGCTTGAAAGACACAAAGCCCACCAAACCACTTTTATACCGTGGCTGGTTGTACCACAATATGGACACGTACAAAGCCCTCTTAATATGTGTCCTCTGTGCAGGTAAGAAATCAATTCTTGGTATTACTCTACTACTTTAATATAAAAAGACAAAAAGCAGACATTTTGACTGAATAAAAGGCAAGATTCTGATCTGCTGCGCTTTGATGGTGACCCTGCAATTGTGTCTTGTGGAGTAGAATGGATACTAATTGCTGATTTATTAAGTTCCTTAAGTAGGCATTTCTTCTTTTTTACTGAATAGGAGAAATTAATTCCTCAAAAATAAACATGAGGTTTTGAATTTGCGGGTCTTATGTTTTTGATGTGATGTGACCTTGTAATTCTCTAAGAATCACCAAATAGATGTTTTGCAAATTGATGCTGATGCTCAAGGGCTGTGTGTTGAAGTGCCTGCAGCGTGGTCAGATCCTCTAGACGAGTACCTAAAGACAGATGGGGCCTGGATTATTGCGTTGTTTAAACGGACTTACACTGTGAAGACAGCTGCTGAATGTGCGGACAAATGTAACGCCGAAACAGCCTTCACCTGCAGGTACATAACAGTGGAAAATGGCTTTCATCATTTACATTTATGATTTTTTTTATTCAGAGTGACCTCCAGTCGGTTGTTACAGGGACAGTCCCCCTGGAGACACTCAGGGTTAAGTGTCTTGCTCAGGGACTTTGTGGTCTTCTGGTTCATAGGCGAACCCACTAGGCTACTACCACCCCATTCATGACATGACTCAAGGAACATATTTCAACAGGTTTTCATGCTTGTTACTTGTATTTCTCCTGTAGGTCCTTTGTGTACATAGATAAGGACCAAGAGTGTCTGACAATACCAGCAAATTCAAAAATTGACATGGTGTTGCGCAGGATGAGCTCGGCACTATTTGAGAAAAAACGTAAGTAAGCAAACAGTAAGGATAAGCTGATTGGTGACCTGTAATAATAACTCAAAATGATGCATTTAAAATTTAGTATACATGTATTGGGTTAATATTCAATCTGAGTTCTGCCAGAGTAAGGTTCACCCTTGCATCAGTAAATGAACAACAGAGGTGAAAGGGATTTTACAATATAAACACAGACGATCTTTTTTGGTTCTTCTTACACCCCATTTGCAGTTTCACTCCCTTCATTGAAAATTCTTTCTGATATGATGTTTCCCGACTGTGAAATCTGTGACAAGAAATTTTCTATGTGAGAGGTCAGCAATATTGTCAGGTTTATAGAGTGGAAAACTGCTTCTTATGGATTTTATTGTTAATTATTTTGTGGTTACGTTTTTCTACAAAGTCAGTGCATATAATAAAACAATATATAATGCAATATAGTTGCATGAAACATCTTGAACACAGAACTGATCCTGCTATGTTTCATTTGTTCCTCACTCAGTGTACTTAAAAGAATGTGTAGATGGCATCGGCGCTGATTACAGAGGAACAAAATCCAAAACAAAGTCCGGAAGGAGGTGTCAGCGATGGAGTGCCAAATTCCCGCACGTACCTAAGTATGTACCTTTTCCTGAGACTATTCAGTGTCCTTGTGTGTTGCCCTGAAGGGTCTCTTTCATCCTCACTATTTATAAGGTGTAGATGCTAGATGAGAAATTGTGTTTTAGTTGTAAATAGGTTTTTCTTGTACCAGCATGACACCTGAGAAATATCCTAAAGCAGACTTGGAGCAGAACTTCTGTAGAAATCCAGACAATGATCATAGAGGGCCCTGGTGCTACACCACAGATCCAGATAAACGATGGGAATCGTGTGACATCCAAAGCTGTACAGGTGCCAGAACGTTGTGAAAAATGGGTCTTGTGATAGTGTCAACATGCGATGGCAGTAATAGACTTTCTGTTCTTCAGAGGAATGTATGGTGTGCAGTGGGGAAGACTACCGGGGCAAGATCTCACAAACCGAGTCAGGATACACCTGCCAACGCTGGGATTACCAATCCCCACACAACCACGGTTACCTTCCTGAAGCGTAAGCATTTATAGTTTTTTTTGTCTTGAGGGACTGGTTTCAACATTTATTAATATCATGAATCTAAATTACAGGCTTCCTGACAAATATCTTGAAGAGAACTATTGCAGGAACCCAGATGGGGAGCCCAGGCCTTGGTGCTTTACTACTAACTCCAAAAAGCGCTGGGAATTCTGCGACATTCGTCGCTGCAGTGAGATTCTGCCGCCATCTTGCACTCTCTTCACAAACCTTGAACTTAGTTAAATGTTGTTCTCCACCTTCTTCCAGCATCTGAGCCTCCCACCATTGAACCTGAGCTCAACTGCACCACAGGTGACGGCAATTCCTACAGGGGCACAACTGCGGTCACAACTTCAGGGAAAACTTGCCAAAGGTGGTCGTCTCTAACACCTCACAAGCATGTGCGAACCCCAGATAACTACCCATGCAAGTAAGATTTGCATCATGACGCTTGTGACACCATCACGCAGGAGCTTGTTAGAAATACGTGACCCAACGTCTTCTCATTGCAGAGACCTTCAGTCGAATTACTGCAGAAATCCTGATGGAGAGAGAAGCCCCTGGTGCTATACCACTGACCCCGACACTCGATGGGAGTACTGCAGCATTCCAACCTGTGGATCTGAACCTCGGCCTGGTTGGTTACCAACAACAGACGCTATTTGTTATTCATGTACATGCCCTGTAAATACTGAAGAGGGAATGAGCCGTGATGCCATTATGGTTTCTGTGTCCAAGCTACAGTGCTGTGAGGTTTTAATAGATCCAAGTACACTGCCTTCGTTGTGTCGAGAAAGAGAAGATGGAAAAAAGTTGTGCTTTGGTTGCTTCCCATTAAATAGCGGAAATTGCCAAATATTGTTGTAGTTGCAGGTGGTGGTTGAACCAAGGTGGTTGAACATGACATTAGATTGTTCAACCGGGTTGGAAGTGAAACCGTACATGGCGCACTAACTACTTCCTACTTGTGGGACTAATAAAGAATCATCTTATTCCATGATATGCACCCCTTAGAGGAACCAGTCATTCCTCAAGTAGAGGACTGCTATGAAGACAATGGAAGCTCTTATCGTGGGGCCATGTCAGAGACAGTCAGTGGGAAGAAATGTCAGTTCTGGTCTTCCATGCTTCCCCATCGTCATGACAAGACCCCTCAGCGATATCCAAACGCGTAAGTCAAGCAAACACGAATGCTCAGCATTGCCTTCTGTAGATTCATTATAGGAAGCGGATTGTTTTTGACTTTGCACCCTCAGAGACCTGAGGAGGAACCTGTGCAGGAATCCAGTTGGTGACCGTGCCCCATGGTGCTACACCACAGACCCTTTAGTCCGATGGGAGTATTGCAAATTGGAAAAATGCTCAGCAAATGTAGGGAAGCCAACAGAGGTCTCCAACCCTGATCTGTCCACCCCATCTCCAGGTGTCAATGTTATTTTATGACTGTTAACAGTACTATGACTATTAACAATTAGGGGGCAGTGGTGGTTCAAATCCCAATCCGCAAAGGTGCCCCTGAGCAAAAGCACCGTCCCTACACACTGCTCACCGGGCGCCTGTCATGGCTGCCCACTGCTCACTAAGAGTGATGGGTTAAATGCAGAGGACAAATTTCACTGCGTTCACCGTGTGCTGTGCTGCTGTGTATCACAAGTGACAATCACTTTCACTTAACAAGTAGTCTTGTGTTGTTGAGTGTTGCACCATGGTCTCATTACACTGTCCACTTAACTTATTAGGAAAGTTATATAAAATTTATTTCTAAGAACAGATATATTTCTTCTGTATTTAGACTGTATGAATGTAAATGGGGATGATTATAGAGGTTCAACATCCAAGACAGTGATGGGCATCACTTGCCAAGCTTGGGCATCAATGAGACCCCACCAGCATGCAAGTTTCACCCCTGAAACACATCCTGACAAAGGCCTGGAAGGAAATGTAGGTGATGCACTTAAATCTATGACTTGACAGCCCCAAATTCTCAATCATGTTATTCCATATTTTCATTCAATGTTTGTGACAAGCAATGCAGAAACCCTGACAACGATGCCAATGGACCCTGGTGTTACACTACCGATGTAGTCAAGAAATGGGACTACTGCCATATTCCAGATTGTGGTGAGAACGACTTTTGACCTAAGACATAACAGCTATTTCCTCAATGGTGAAGACACTAGGTGGATAAAAATCATTTGAACAATTACATTAATTTTCAGATAAACTTTGATACTTTGCACAGTATGGCAAGAAAGTATGAGCATGATTGCTGGTCTTCTGATATAAATGATCAAAAGAAATCATGACATGACATGATGTATGAATACACAGCCCAAAAGAAATGTGGACAGCCCAAGACAACTCCAATGCGATGCTATGGTCGGGTTGTTGGAGGCTGTGTTTCCAAACCTCACTCCTGGCCTTGGCAAATCAGTCTGCGGACCAGGTACCCACCTTTCCTGCCTCGTGAAGCATCCTCCATTTCAAGCCTCTGCAGCAGGAATAGAAGCGTGTCACGACTCTGTTTATTACTTCTAACAGCGCTGGTGTGCACTTCTGCGGAGGAACTCTCATAGCCCCACAGTGGGTCCTCACGGCTGCACATTGTCTGGAGAGGTGGGAGCCTTCAAGCAAACTCCATGCTAAACTCCATGCCACATCTAACATTTTATTCACTCTTCCAAGGTCTCCAAGGCCATCTTCATACAAAGTTTACTTGGGAACCCACACACTCAGAGCAACTGAACAATCCAAGCAAATACGTGGGGTTCAAAAAATCATTCTTGAACCAACTGGGAAAGACATTGCTCTTCTCAAGCTGGACAGGTATTTGTAATAGTTCTTCATTTTGTTGTTTTTCGTTGTGTCTTAACTTGTGGGTAGAGATAAGGTCATATGAATCGACACCCACTTCCTGGCAGCCATCATTTAGAATCTAAAGTACCCTTATTGTGGGTACAAATTTATGCAAATTTTTATAAAGTCTCCGAATGTGTTTTGAAAGCAGTTGATTCTGGTGTCTTGATTTCAGGCCTGCGGTCATTAACGATAAGGTTTTGCCAGCGTGCTTACCTCAGAAGGATTACGTTGTGCCAAGCAAGACCCCGTGCTATGTAACAGGATGGGGTGATACTCAAGGTGCACTAGCTACTTATGAACAATGCCAAAGTAACTCATGTATTCATTACAGTGCCCCTCTGTTATATAAACAAATACAACTTATGCTGATTGCACAGGAACCGGCGGAGAAGGGATGCTGAAGGAAACTGGGTTCCCGGTGATCGAAAATAAGATTTGTAACCAGCCCACCTTTCTGAGTGGGCGGGTAAAGGATCATGAGATGTGCGCAGGGAACATTGAAGGAGGAAGTGACAGCTGCCAGGTGAGGACACATGAAATGCACCATGTTTCATGCAGACAGTGCAGAAGTTAACAGCGGTTTGTTTATCTGTCTCAGGGGGACAGTGGAGGACCACTTGTATGCTACTCTAAGCAGACCTTTGTCCTTCAGGGGGTGACATCTTGGGGGCTTGGCTGTGCCAACGCAATGAAACCTGGAGTGTATGTGAGAGTGTCTAAGTTTGTTGACTGGATTGATAAAGAAATTGCCAAAAATTAGCTGCGTCACACCTTCAAATTCAGATGGATATTTCTCTACAACAGTCACAACCCTGACATGACACGAATAAGGAATAATGAATTTGATGACTTTTTGACTCCCGCCACCTACCTAAAGACCATGTAAACCCACTCCATGATCACTGTGGGGTCTCTTGTACTGCCAGACCGGGGGAAAAGTGCTCATGGACAGTAGGAGGAGTTGAAGATCTCAATAAGATCAAGCATCCTTCTACAACAGTACACCATCAGAGGTCTTGTGTGGTCCATGCTATGTGCTATGCCAGTGTCGCCATCGGTATAAAAACCTTTTTAAAAGTGGCCTTTTGTTTAGAATTTTACTTCCGTGTGGTATAGTTTGGCCAACATTGACGGAGTGTTCATGATTAGTAAATTCTGTTTACACTAGAGGACATTGGTCTTTTGATGCTGATCATTAACCTTGATTGATTATACTGGGAGAACAAATGTACCTCAGTGTTTATAATAAAAGCAATGTATTTCTCATATGCTCTTTTGAACAGATTTATGCTTATTGGACAGTATTCTTGTTGTTACTATTTTGAATAATTATGCTTAAGTACTATTAGTGTATATTTTGCATCTTAAATTTTTATCAGACAGAGCAAACCCTAGAAAGCCAGTTTTCTCTACTGGGATTAAAAGAAATATGTTTTAAAAATGCAATATTAAAAGAAAAAGAGGGGAAACGTGGTTTTAGGCAACCATGACAAACAAGTCCTGATCTCTGCTCTTTGTCCCTGCAAGGACAATGATTGATTTGAGAGTGAAATCTATCTATTTGTCTTACTGACACTGTTTAAAAGCCACAAATCCCATCAAAGAGCTGGGATACAGTGGATGCTCGTGCCATAGCATGGATGTGTACAAAGCCCTCGCAATATGTCTTCTTTGTACAGGTAAGGAAGGCATCACATCAAACATAAATTACATGTTATTATTTATTTTAGTCAAATACATAATTTTACCATGCAGCCCTTAACTTGTATAATTTCTTTAATATCTGCTAATGATTCATTTGTGCAGATGTTCACACTGTTTAGTATGCCGATAACACTGGATTCATATGATGTCTACAGAGGGAAAAAAACTATGAATTCAGTGGTTCATAATGTTGAAAATGTATGTTTCATTTAGGATTGAAGCTATGCATTTAATCTCGACAACAGTGCTACATGGTAAAATCATTATGTGAATTAAATGAAAAGATTTGATATTGAGACATATTATAGAAGTAGTATTTTCAGTATTTCTGTTTTATTAAGCTTTGTATTACTGAAAATTAAGATTTTCTTTCATTTCACAATAGCATTTTAAGTGTAAAACGGTAATGTGCGAGGACCAAACCTTGATGTTCTTTATTTTTAAAAATTGCACAAGTCGGAAAGCACAGGTCGTCAACTTAGGTCGTCTTTTATGTCTGCCTAATGCTGCTGCTGACCTCCGCCCTCTCAGCATGAGAATAAATACAGAGAATAAATATGTATGTGTATGTGCCTACGTGGGCTGAGGTTGTATGTGGGGGAGGATGTGAGGTTAGCAAACAACTACCACACATTAAGCCGGTAAATCAGCATGGCAGCACAAAAATCAATCAATTCTTGCATCTACAAACCATGTTTTATGTTTGCTTTTGATTGGCTAAGAGGAGTTTATTTAAATATTATCTTGATTTACGGGTAGTAACGTGTCTTTCATCCATCTGCATCAGAATGTTGAATGAAGCTGGGTGGAAGAACTGTAAATGAAAAAGGATTATTGATGAAACTACATACCTGTCATTTTTGCTGTAGTTTGCTGTCCTTATTATGGAAAGTATTAAATTCATGAATATTTCAAGGTAAATGACACAGACAATACTTAAGTTTAAAAATATTTTATTTCGTCTCAGTCACAGTAAACATCATTAGAAAAGACAACGTTCAGATAAGTTCATATCTTCAGTGCTTACAGTGATGGTTACTGAAATGTTATCATGTGTCACAAGCCCCAGTGGCCTAATGGATAAGGCACTGGCCTCCTAAGCCAGGGATTGTGGGTTCGAGTCCCATCTGGGGTGGGGATTTTTTTTTTAAACAAATTAGTCATTTAAAATATTTATTTATTAAGTACCAAATCCTTTTTGAAACATTTACTCATTTAGGACAAGATAAAGTGTACCCATCACACCTATATGGTGATCTGGTGTGTTGTTACCCGCAGGCAGCTGAAAAACTGTTGCAGTTTGCAGTTTGACAGCATTGTGCTCCCAGCCAAACAATGTATGAAAGTTCTTGAACGAACTTTCAGTTGGGTGGCTGTGTTTTAAAGCCTGTCAACTCTGGGAATGTAACTAAAAGATATATTTATAAGTTGGCCTTTAGGATTTGAGTGTCCAAAGCTGATGATGCTTTGAAACTTATTAAGTTGAAACTCAGTTGTGTATAGTGTTAAAATTTTACAACATTTCTGTAGAAATAAAAAAAAATTATACAATTATATATATCTGTTGTCTTTCTTTTATACCTAAAGTTTCTGGAACACTGTCAGATCCTCTAGACGAGTACGAAAAAACAGATGGGGCCTGGATTCTCATGCTGCTTAAAAGAACTTACACTGTGAAGACAGCTGCTGAATGTGCTGGTAAATGCGATGCAGAGGCAGCCTTTACTTGCAGGTACACACCCGGCCCTATATATCCATTTGTAGCAGAGGAACTATTTACTTGTAACATGAAATTCACACTTCTTCTACCAGGTCCTTTGTATATGCAGAAAAGGACCAAGAGTGTCTGACAATACCAGCAAACTCAAAAATCGAAATGGTGTTGCGCAGAATGAGCTCCGTGCTGTATGAGAAAAAATGTAAGTTTGCAATGATTAAAACTCATTGAATAACACTCATACCCAGTGCCTGTCATGTCATTAATTTCAATAAATGCAAATAGTACAGTATGTGCTCAAGATTTGTTTCATTGGTTACATACATTTCTAAAAACATTAACATAAAAAAAAACATAATTTGCCCAGAAGGAATGAAACACACTTAATAATTTGCACTCAAGTCATACACTTGATGTCATCACACCATTATAAATAACAATAAAATTATATAAATATAAATGACAATAAAATTATAAATGTGTGAGTTTTTAACGTGTTTCATTTTATTCTTTCACTCAGTGTTCCTGAAGGAATGTGTGGATGGCACTGGCACCAATTACAGAGGGACAAAATCTAGAACAAAGTCAGGGAAAGTGTGTCAACGATGGGATTCAAAATTTCCCCATGTGCCTAAGTATGGCTAATCTTTATTATTTTTCTCATTTTGACTTATCGCTTCACAGACTTACTGCTTTTGAGAAATGTTTGCTTGTGAGTTAAGAGGTACTGTTACATCTAAAACGTAGAAGCATTAGATTTTTTAATCCTGATGAAATGAGTGTTGTGACTAGGTAGAATATAAACAATATGACATTGTTTCTTAATTTGGCCATAACTTATGGTTATATTGCTCATTCATATTTTGTATTAATTATTAGAACTAATTAAGCGCTACTAATGTGTTCCATTACAGCATTACTCCTGAAAAATATCCTAGAGCAGACTTGGAGAAAAACTTCTGTAGAAATCCAGACAATGATGCTGCTGGACCCTGGTGCTACACCACAGATCCAGAAAAAAGATGGGAAACGTGCGAAGTCCAAAGCTGCTCCGGTAAGTCTTGTTTATTGGGAATTTATTGGGAATCGGGGAAATAACTGACAATGTATTGAATCCTTCAGAGGAGTGTATGGTGTGCAGCGGGGAAGACTACCGGGGCAAGATCTCTAAAACAGAATCAGGATTCACCTGCCAACGCTGGGATTCCCAAACACCACACAATCATGGTTACCTCCCTGAAGCGTGAGTGACAACCAGGGCCCATCTCACTAATACACAATTTCAACAGTTTCTATGGCTTCTGGTTTTGTGGAATTGATTTCACTCTCTCTCTATGGTTAAAACTGGAAGTCTTCCAGATAAATACCTGGAACAGAACTATTGCAGGAACCCGGATGGGGAGCCCAGACCTTGGTGCTTCACAACAGATGCCAATAAGCGCTGGGAATTCTGCAATATAGCCCGCTGCAGTGAGTCTCTCCTTCTAACTCCCAGGCTTGTTGCCTTCCACATCATTGATGAATGAAGTATACTACATTTCTAAATACTTTTTCTGTTCTCTGCATAATCTGACTCTCCCAGCTGCCGAGCCTCCAACTGTGGTGCCACAGCTCACCTGCAGTACAGGTGATGGACGTTCATATAGGGGAACTATTGCAGTGACCGTTTCAGGCAAAACATGCCAAAGCTGGTCATCACAAACACCTCATAAACACATTCGAACTCCAGAAAACTACCCATGCAAGTAAGACAACGTTCATGGGGCCTCCAATACATTGTGTCTTCTCTTAAAAATGACTCAAAATCACATAATTTATCTATTCATTGGTAATGTGAAATTGAGATATGTACTTCCTGTTATGGTTTGTCCATTGCAGAGGTCTTGAATCCAACTACTGTAGAAATCCCACTGGTGAGAGAAGCCCCTGGTGCTACACCACTGACCCCAACACTCGATGGGAGTTTTGTGAAATTCAGACCTGTGGATCTGAACCTCGACCTGGTCAGAACCCATCATTGTATTCAGAAATTTTACATTTACAACAACACAGACAATTTATCACAAAATTTTGTCAGAACAGAGGATACTGACCCAGAGACATTAATTTGACTTTTAGAGGAACCAGTTATTCCACAAGGAGATGACTGCTTTGAGGACAATGGAAGCTCCTACCGCGGTGCCACATCAGAGACCATCAGTGGGAAGCAATGTCAGTTCTGGTCTTCCATGCTTCCTCATCGTCATGACAAGACCCCTCAGAACTTTCCAGCTGCGTAAGAAAAACCTAGTTTGTGTTACTCTTCAACTGGTTTGTCACCTCAGACATTTAAAGTGAACTGTGAAATGTGTTTGTGCTCCAATTGTCCTCCATCAGAGACCTGAGGAGGAACCTGTGCAGGAACCCAGATGGTGACCGTGCCCCATGGTGCTACACCACGGACCCTTCAGCCCGCTGGGAGTATTGCAATGTGCAAAAATGCTCTGCTAAGCCTTCAGATTCCAATCCTAATCTGTCCACCCCAGCTCCAGGTGTGGGAATATTTAAATAGTTCAAACATCACACACAACTTGATGGAAATATTATTAATTTCAATTAAAAATAAAGACATATTAAATTAAATGGATCTATGCATGCCATATTGCATTAAGATTGTAAGGTGGGAAATGGAGCTGACTATCGAGGTGCAATATCCATGACTTCAATGGGGATCACCTGCCAGGCTTGGTCTTCAATGACGCCCCACTACCATGGGAGTTTCACACCCGAAACACACCCTGACAAAGGCCTGGAAGGAAATGTAGGTGATGAATGGAGCGCAGATATTTCGACATGAGGCACAAATGCAGTAATTAAAGGAAATATGTTCAGCTAAAGTCTCAACTGAATGGTAACAACGTAGTGATGACCTATACAGACAAGCAAACAGGGAGATAGCAAAGGCAGGGGCTTAAATAATGCAGTCAATTAAGAGAAAAAAATCAGGGCTACAACAAATGGCAAACAGCATATGGTACCACGTTGGTTTTATTAATTTTACGTTGTTATATGTCTATGTACTTTCAATGTGTTCATGTGATTAGCAATGCAGAAACCCTGATAATGATGTGAATGGACCCTGGTGTTACACTACCGATGTCAACAAGAAATGGGACCACTGCAAAATCCCAGACTGTGGTAAGGTGGTGAAGGATGAAAACATTGCTCAATAGTTAGTACAGTATGATGGAATTAGGTCTTGAAGTGCTCTGCTACTTTGTGAACTACGACTGAAATCCTGAAATGTCATTCAAACTCAAGTAATCTAATGATGTGTATCAGTGAACGAACTGGAGTGTGGATCGCCAAAAACCATGCCCGCACAATGCTTCGGGAGGATCGTCGGAGGCTGCGTTTCCAAACCTCACTCCTGGCCCTGGCAAATAAGTCTGCGGACCAGGTACGGCTACTTGTTCGTTCTCCATTTCCCATCTCATCTCATTACAATGACAATAAAGATATTCTGATTCCTGATTCCTGTTTGCAGCACCGGGGTACACTTCTGTGGAGGAACTCTCATTGCTCCAGAGTGGGTGCTGACTGCTGCTCACTGCCTAGAGAGGTGAGATGTTGTATTAGCATGATCAAAAGTTGTGGAAATGGTCATCACTTGTCATTGTCATAGCTTCTCTTCTCGCTTTCAGATCTTCACGGCCATCCGCCTATAAAGTCGTATTGGGAATTCATTCGGAGAGAGCAACTGAAGCGTCTAAGCAAGAGCGGAATGTTCAAAAATTGGTTCTGGAGCCGACAGGAAAAGACATTGCTCTTCTCAAGCTAGATAGGTGAAGTAATAGTTACAGCTTAAAACTTGAGCCAACACTAAAGAACAGAACGACTGATCTGTGCTCTTCTGTTCTGTGATTTTCAGACCAGTGATTATTAATGATCAGGTTATGACTGCATGCTTGCCTGAGAAGGACTACATTGTCCCTGGAAAAACACCTTGCTATGTAACTGGATGGGGGGACACAAAAGGTATGGCTCTTATTTTGCAATGTAGCCTATTAGTAGTTATGACAACAGAGTACAAAGTTACGAATCCCCCTTTTCCTGGACGGGTAAACAGGAACTGGTGGAGAGGGACTTCTGAAAGAGACCGGCTTCCCTGTTATTGAAAATAAGATTTGTAACCAGCCTGGCTATCTCAGTGGGCGGGTAAAGGACCACGAGATGTGCGCAGGAAACATTGAAGGAGGAACGGACAGCTGCCAGGTGGGATAGAAATCATAGATTTCTTCTTTGTACATCAAACATAAAAGAACTGTAATTCAGAATTGTCTAAATGTTTCATTCTTTCAGGGGGACAGTGGAGGACCACTGGTTTGCTACACTCAGCAGAGATTTGTCATTCAGGGTGTGACATCTTGGGGACTCGGCTGTGCTGAGGCAATGAAACCCGGAGTGTATGCGAGAGTGTCTAAGTTTGTTGACTGGATTGAAAAAGAAACTGCAAAAATGTAATTGTCTCATTTAACCCAAAATCACAGAATAAACTGTTATACTGTTGTTTCATATGCATTGAGGCCTTTGTTTTAATGCTTGAACAATTAATAACAGGCTGTTGTAAGAGTCTCATGGGCATTTTATGTGAACCTTAACTTGATTTCATGGTTTTTTTTGGAAGGATTGAAATAAAGGTGCTTCGGTTGGTGAATCACTTTAAAGGTGAAATTTTCAGTATAATAAATGCACACACACTCGTGTCTCCAGACTACTAATCACCGAATTGTCACACAGAGCACCTAGTCACGATCCAATTATGCCATCTTTAAAACCTCATCGGTGTTTTAAGAAAACTCATGAATGGTCTTCTTCTCCAATGGCATTACACAATGGGTCTTTGGATTAGGAATGAAACGAGTTGACCAAATGAACAGATAAAGGCTAAACGTCAATCTTTATTCAGGTTAATTTAACTGTTCCCTGCAGCAAAGGATTTCTAATAAAACATATAGAATTATTAGAATGATGTTCAGACCATTCTCATTCAAGGATAAATGAGTATATAGTGAGGATCAGTAATGTGACGTTTCCATGGGTATCTATTATATACACAGTAAAAGAAACTGCAAATTGTGTGTGGAATACAGGACATTAGTCTTTTGCTGTTGATGATTAACATGAATCGATTGATGCAACTAAGAGGAGAAAAACAGGCTGATGGAAATTTGAATTTGAAAGTGCATTTAAGTGTTTAAATTTCATACAACAATATGCTTTTTTTTGTTCGGAATTATTGCAATATTGAATGGTTGTTATTTTTATGTTTGAGTATTTTTCTGTCTGTGGGAGACAGAAAGATAAATGGATAGATTATTTACTCTAACTGTGGGTTGTATGGAATCACAACGGGACATGATATAATCATCAATTTAAGGGAAATGAAACTTCAAATCCAATAGACAAACAAATCCTAATCTCTGCTCTTTGTCCTCATAAGGAGAATCATTGATTTGAGAGAACCTATTCGGCTTAAAGAGACATAAATGCTTACGCTGGATAGTTGTGCCACATCATGGACGTGTACAAAACCATTGCCATATGTGTTCTCTGTTCAGGTAAGAAAGAAATCAAACAATCATATATATTATTTATTCTTGCTTGGTGGATTTGGAGAAGAAGTTGAAATGTAAACATTATTTGAACTTAATTAACTAAGATTGGATCCAGAAAACAGTGGATTCAGTAAAATATATCTTATGGATCGTGACTAAAGTGTTGTGAATGTTATTCTGATTGTTAATTTTCAACTAAAGTATAGGGTCTTCCGTTTGTAATTTCTAAAGTTCCGGTAGCACAGTCGGATGTTCTAGACGAGTATGTAAAGACAGATGGGGCCTGGATTCTCACATTAGCTAAAAGGACTTACACCGTGAAAACGGCTGCTGAATGTGCAGACAAATGTGACGCAGAGTCAGCCTTCACCTGCAGGTACAACCCGAAGGCATTCATGTTATGGACATAACTCATATTTCAATTCACATTTCATTTCCTTGTTCTTCTACAATGTTATAGGTCATTTATACATGTAGAAAAGGACAAAGACTGTCTGACTATACCAGCAAACTCAAAAGTTGAGCTGGTGTTGCATGGAATGAGATCAGCACTATTTGAGAAAAAATGTAAGTTAGCAAACGTAAAAAAAATATATATAATACCTGCATTCCTGAAATTAATTCAGATCTCTCACGCAATAAAAAATAAGTAATTTAAATAAACGTTATATTACTACTTTCAGTGTATTTAAAGGAATGTGTGGATGGTATCGGCACCAATTACAGAGGAACTAAAACCAAAACCAAGACAGGAAGGACATGTCAGCAATGGAATGCTAAAGTTCCTCATGTACCTAAGTATGATTCCTGTTTCACTACATTCTCGATCAAACACTACAGTTCCACTTAGCAGGAAAACAAAACCATATGAAACGTAATGTGTTTCAGCATGACCCCCGAGAAATATCCTAAAGCAGACCTGGAGAAGAACTTCTGTAGGAATCCAGACGGTGACGCTTCAGGGCCCTGGTGCTACACCACAGACCCAGAAAAAAGATGGGAATCCTGTCAAGTCCACATCTGCACAGGTACCATAGGTATCATATGTGACAATCACTTCACTTTACTTTACTTTATAGTGTGCACTGACCTTGACTTGACTTACTACTCATTTGGATATTTGAAACAACCTTCTCAGCTTTGAATTTCCTTTCTGTAAGCTAAAAGACCATATTTTGTACCTCAGATGAATGTATGCAGTGCAATGGAGAGGACTTCCAGGGAAAGATCTCACAAACAGAGTCAGGGCTCACCTGCCAACATTGGGATTCCCAAACACCGCACGACCATGGTTACTTTCCCACTGCGTAAATGTAACCATCTCACTAGTCTTCAAACCCTGACAACATCCATTGTTGGGGGATTGGCATTAGCATGGTCTAGTTCATAATTATGTCTGGGATTGGTGTGTAATCTTTAAATTACAGGATTCCTGATAAACGCCTTGAAGAGAACTACTGCAGGAATCCTGATGGGGATCCCAGGCCCTGGTGCTTCACCACTGACCATAAAAAACGCTGGGAATTCTGCAACATTCCCTGCTGCAGTAAGAGTTGCCTTCTTTCCTTACCTCCTTTCACCCTCTGCCTGTACGGATACTCAGTATATGCCCAGTATGTCCAGTTGCTCTTGCATGATGCCATCTCATCTGCAATACGCTTTCTCTGCCATTCTCACCCTTGCAGCTTCCGAGCCGCCATCAGCTCCAACTGAGCTGACGTGCAAGGATGATGGCAGCTCCTACAGGGGGACAGTTGCAGTGACAACTTCTGGAAAAACCTGTCAAAGATGGTCAACTCAAACCCCTCACAAACATGGACAAATTCCAGACAACTACCCATGCAAGTAAGGTTTTGATTCCTTTTTTGTGGGTTTAAGTAAGCACTTAAGTACTGTAGTTCGATGGATGCCAGAGAGATGTAGTTCTGTGTTTTCATCTGATGTAATCTGCAGAGGTCTTGAATCAAACTACTGCAGAAATCCTAACAATGAGAAAAAACCCTGGTGCTACACCATCGACCCCAACACTCGATGGGAATATTGCCATGTTCCTTTGTGTTCACCTGGTCAGTCAACACCAACCAATAAAATGACTGTGTAATGAATTAATTTAACAGGCTAAACTGTGTGAGAACTCATCCTAACTCAGATATTTGTCTCTTAGAAGACACAGTCATTCAGCAAGCTGGCGACTGCTACGAGGACAATGGAAGCTCCTACCGCGGTGCCACATCAGAGACCATCAGTGGGAGGAAGTGCCAGTCCTGGTCTTCCGTGCTTCCTCACAATCACAACAAGACTCCTCAGAACTACCCACAAGCGTAACCATGCAGATAAATGTATATTCAACATATGTTTAACCTATGATAGGCAGCCAATCATGATTCCGTTTGGCTGTGCATCCTTCAGAGACCTTAGGGATAACCTGTGCAGGAACCCAGATGGTGACCGTTCCCCATGGTGTTACACTGAAGACCCCTCAAAGCGCTGGGAGTACTGCAAGGTGGAAAAATGCTACACTGGCACGGTGAAGCCTACAGAAACAGTGATGCATGCTGAGCCCACTGCTTCTGAACCTTCCACAGCCGATCTAGGTTTGTATATATATATTTTTTGATGATACAATATTACAAAAAAAACCTCAGTATAACTTTTTGTGTTAAGACTGTAAGGTCGGAAATGGGGCTGATTATAGGGGCTCTGTATCCAAGACTGTGAAAGGGGTCACCTGCCAAGCTTGGGCATCAATGATACCCCACCATCATGGGAGTTTTACCCCTGAAACACACCCAGCCAAAGGCCTGGAAGGAAATGTGGGTGGGAAAAATAATCTAAATATGCATGTGATGGACACTGTAATGTGCCAATTTTCTGACTGTGCTTTATTCTAAACAATTAGCAATGCAGAAACCCTGATAAAGATATTAATGGTCCATGGTGTTACACCACTGATGTAAATAAGAAATGGGACTATTGCCCGGTTCCAGTTTGCAGTAAGTAGACACACATCACAAACAGAAATTATGTTATTTGTTATTGTTTACAAGTGAAAATGAAGCGATTGTCATTGTGAAACACAGCTGCATGGCACAGGGTGACACAACAAAATGTGTCCTTTGCATCACCCTGAGTGAGCAGTGGGCAGCCATGACAGGTGCCCAGGGAGCAGTGTGTGGGGACGGTGCTTTGCTCAGTGGCACCTCAGTAGCACACAGGCCAACATTAGGAGATAATATAGATTTGTATCACTTTTTAAAAAACGTTCACAGTAAATTATTTATCTCCTTGTGAGCTTTTACTGGGTTCCTACTTGCGATTCAGAAGATCTGAGTGGCACTGTGTTTGCTAGCTAAGTCCCAGTTAAGATTTGCAAATTGAAAGAACGATGACAAAAGTTGAGGTTAGGAGATCAAACACAGGAGTTTGCATATGACATGTATATATAAGGGGAAAAATGCAGTCACCATACATTACAGTACTCCATTGTAAATAAAAAAAAAAGTGCCACTGTTTCCAGCAAGGTCAGTTTTCTCCATCTTTTTGGTTAGATGGCACTGAAGGCAAAAGGTTCATCTTTATGTTGTTTGAAACCTTTATCTCAACTTAATTTGTACCGTACTAACAAATTATGGCATGAATTGTATATCAGCAAACCAGAAGTGTGGACAGACCCAGGCTGTATCCAAACCATGTCCACTCTGGATTTTTGGAGGTTGTGTTTCCAAGGCGCATGCCTGGCCCTGGCAAATAAGTCTGAGGACCAAGTAAGACCAGTGATATTATATCACCAACAACAGTTCTTGTAGGACCCGCAACATGATACATTCTAACCCATGTATCCATTCCTGACTGCAGCACTGGTGTGCATGTGTGTGGAGGAGCTCTCATTGCCCCCCAATGGGTCCTCACTGCTGCTTATTGTCTACAGAGGTCAGCAATTTAGCAGCTATTGACAGCTATAAGCTTAAATCAGTAGAATTGATATTATCAAGTTCCCTTCATTTTACTGAACAGGTCAACATGTAGTTCTGTGTTGTGTGGTTCTCACTCAGCTCTTCACAGCCAAACTCTTACAAAGTGAGCTTGGGAATACATTCCTTAAGGGCAACTGAAGAATCCAGGCAAGAGCGTGGCGTTCAAATGCTGTTTCTTGAACCAACCGGCAAGGACATTGCTCTACTCAAGTTAGACACGTAGGATCCTATTTAATCATCTTTTCACTGGATTTTGATCTATTGAAACTGTACAGTTTGCTTAACATAATGGAGTCAAGCAATGTTCTAACATTGCAAATTAAATGTAAGCATCATTTACAAATTTGGACAAAGTCAGAATGTTCAATGAATCTTCTATGATTTCAGCCCTGCGATTATCAACGATAAGGTAAATTTTGCATGCTTGCCCAAGAAAGACTCCATTGTGCCAGCCTCTACAGAGTGCCATGTGACTGGATGGGGTGAAACACATGGTATGATAGTTCACATAATAATTATGGCAAAATGCACATCAAGTCATAATAATATTGTAAGTTTGAAAATATAAGCCCTCAAATAGATCCTTTTCATACTTTTGAAGATGTCCTGAGAACACCATGTTCCTCATTATGACAAAAAAAACATTGAAGATATGAAACATGGAGATATGAAAAAGTATATTATCCAATCATTTCTATTTGTTTAATGGTTTATCACAATTTTTGGTATATATGATTGTGGACTTTTAAAGGAGATGGACTTCTGAAGGAGACTAAGCTCACAGTCCTCGAAAATATGATCTGCAACGAGCCTGGGTATCTGAACGGGAGGGTGAGAGATCATGAGATGTGTGTGGGAACTGACATCTGCCAGGTAGGGGTGCTAGAAATGGGTGTGTCACCCACCAAAAGACAGCAGAGTTCCTCACAGTAAGCGCTGTTCTGTTTCTCTGTCTCAGGGGGACGCCGGAGGACCCCTGGTATGCTACTCTCAGCACAGTTTTGTCCTTCAGGGTGTGACATTGTGGGGGCTCAGTTGTGCTCAGGCAATCAAACCTGGGCTGTATACCCGGGTGTCTAGGTTTGTTGACTGGATTGAAAGAGAAATGCAGAATAATTAATCACTTCAAATCAACTGTAAACAGCATGTTTGATCTTTTAGTAACTGTGATGCCACTACTTATTCAAGAGGGTAATAAATAAGATTTCATACATCATCACATGTCAAATACAGTCTACCAGGACATACACGTTCCTGCAACTCCTAAACTTCCTTTGGGTTTTGAAACAATGCATTAATGCAAAATGCAAAAAAACGTGCATTACAGTACTTCATCGTAAAATAAAAACACGTGCCGCTGTTTTCAGCAAGGTCCGTTTTCTCCATCTTCTCGGATGGATGGCACCGAAGGCAGAAGGTTGATCTGCTGCGGACCTGCTATGGGATCTTCTTTATTCCTGAAACGCGAAGAGGGTCTCACAAGTTCACTGTTCAGAAAAGCTGCAGCGGTGCTATTTAGCGAAACGTGGAGCGATTTACTACCTGTCTGGGTGCTCAATGTCATCGATGGTCTCTGGTAGTGGCATGCCCTTAGTCTCAGGCAACAGCAAGACCAGTCCTCCAGCAATAATTGCCAGAAACCCTGTGAACGACAAACGGAATGTCAATGTAATCAATCGTTATTTGTCGCCTAGTGGCCACGCTTACAAATCTCAATACTATGCTGCGCTCTGGCATTTCCTTTACTAGGCAAACTAGGTGACTTTCATCAACACACACCAAAAATGATGATTGGCAGCGCCATCCAGATCACTGCGAGCCTGTAGAGCAGGAAGGGTGCAAAAATCCCGCCGACGTCGGAAAGCGTCGAGCACACGGCCACACCCAGGTTTCTGGTGAAAAGAAACAAGAGTCCAACAAAGTCCTAATGCAGTGTTTTCAGGGCGTGGCCGCTAATGAGATGAAACGCTCACCTGACAAAGGTGGGGTAGAGTTCTGCATTCACAAACGTCACCATCTCGAACGCCATGGTGATGCCCAGCCTTCCCACGCAAGCCACCGCGATTTTAAACCAGTGCATGTCTTGTCAGAGAGTGAGAGAAGGCACGGCTCATCGAACCGCCGATTTGTCACGCTACTGCAACGCAGCCGCTCATCACGCGCTGCTCAAACTCACCGTCCGGTACGAAGACTGCAATGAGGCAGGCTAAGCCAGAGCCGACGTTCGCAACCGCGTACGGCCATCGGCGGCCAACGCGTTCGATCGTCACGAGGATGAAGAAGGCAGCTGGGAACTCCACCAGCCCGGTGACGACAAAGTCCATGTAGACGTTCCCTCCTTGAATCCCCAGAATCATGATGAGGCCTGCGTAGACCACGGCGCACGTGAACCTGGAGGGCGGCACAGATCCCGGAGAATGAAAAGGTTCTGCCGGGTCTTCCGCGGTTTTATGGCGGCGGGCTCACCAGCTAAATGACAGGATGAACGTGTGCTTCCTCATTTTTGGTGTCCTGACCAGGTCCATTAAGGAAGCCTTTGCGCTGTCCACCCTTTCATCTTTCAGACTCTGTAAGATGTGCAGGAATTGCAAGTTCACACCATTCAAATGTTCCTCACGTGAGGGAATGAATGAGATTTGGACAAACCTCAATGTTCTTGGTGAGGGTTTTCTTGTTTTCCTTTGCTATCGCTTTTGTCACCTCTGCTGCCTTTTTGGAATAGTTCTGGGACAGCAGCCATCGTGGAGACTCAGGAATAAGCCTGAAAAACGTGTTCTGCGTTTGTTCTACATACCCAAACCCCATCAATTGTACGGCAAGCAAGATGTTCCCAAATATATTACAATATTCTGTCCATTAATATTTTCATTTGTGCGCTGTCTGTAGCCATTCATATGGTTTCCTATGAAGTAAAGCGCAGTGGTTCATGGGAGACTGTTTGCAGTCCACTGATGTCTGAGGTCCAGGTTATTTTTTTTATAGGAAATGGTGCTTGTACTATGTGTAACCGTTTAGGAGAACCTTAAACTGTCGGCTGAATCGCTTCTCAGCTTAATTACTGAATAAATAAGAAAAGAAAGCGGTCTGACCAGTAGTAGGACATGAATAGTATGTAAGGGGCAGTGATGGCCACTTGTATCCATCGCCAGTCAGTAATGAGGTAGGCAACGAGGGGCAGAAACATCAGGCCCACGCTGAAGAAAAACTGGAAGATGATTCCCACAGTCTTGCGGTGCTCCACTCCCACCAGTTCTGTTACTGTTAAAAGCAGCAAATCAGGAAACCTTACACACTGAACAAGCATGATCAGCACTCATTTTTATGATTGTTAATAAACATACCTTCTCATTCAGTGTGTTTTCTTTATCTTCATGACCATTTACGTTGGTAGATTCTCACTGAAGGCATCAAAACTATGAATGAACACATGTGGAGTTATGTACTTAACAAAAAGTGGAGACCTGGCCTCCACAGACACCGGACCTGAACCCAGTCGAGATGGTTTGGGGTGAGCTGGACCGCAGAGTGAAGGTAAAGGGGACAACAAGTGCTAAACACCTCTGGGAACTCCTTCAAGACTGTTAGAAAAGCATTTCAGGTGACGACCTCTTGAAGCTCATCGAGAGAATGCCAAGAGTGTGCAAAGCAGTAATCAGAGCAAAGAAACTAGAATATAAAACATGTTTTCAGTTATTTCACCTTTTTTTGTTAAGTACATAACTCCACATGTGTTCATTCATAGTTTTCATGCCTTCAGTGAGAATCTACCAACGTAAATGGTCATGAAAATAAAGAAAACACATTGAATGAACTTTTGGCCTGGAAATACGACATGTTTCCATTTGAGTGCACTTGTGAAATACATATTTATGCTGTACATGTAATTTCCTCTCCTACTATATCCTATTCTTTTTTAGTACCCGGCGGGGTCTTGCACAAGCACTTCAGTGTTCCTCCATACATATAGCAATAAAGAAACCTTGAACCTTGACCCTGGAACTGCATTTACTGCAGTGATATTTTCTTTCTTTAAAGGTCCACCTTAAGCTGTCCCTTTGTTGACAAATTCTGAGATGATAAGTAATATACATGTAATAACAAGAAATTGTTGTAATTGTGTTCCTAATGAGCAATGAGAAATAAAAGTGACTTTCTTACTCAACACAAAGCCAGCCACCCACTGACCCTTCACACCAAAGCCATAAAGGATCCGGAAAACCAGTACGGCAATGTAGTTCGGAGCTACTGCCACTAGCACCCCAGAAATGATGGCCAGAAGGTTGCACAACAAGAAAACAAGCTTGCGGCCAAATCTAGAAAGAGAAAATGGGCATGTGGGTGAAATGGATATTCAATGTATTCATGAGAGTAAATAATAATTTTCCAGTCAATATAACCATTAACCAGAGCAGCCTTGCCTGTCCGCCAGATATCCAGATGCAAAACTGCCTCCCAAGAAGCCAACATTGAGGGTCGCCTGGTACATGTCCACTAACCAGGCATCTGCACACACCAGGTCAAACTGTAACCGGCAGAAATGTGGTCAGTCCCAGCGACACACGGACTTCTGTCATGCTGTCACGGCATAACGTATCTAAAAAAAACTGCATGCCTTTAAAAAGGTCCTTTATTTTGGTTATTTCATTACCAACCCTTAAGCTCCAACCAAGATCTAACCAAATAAATTCATTCTTAGTCCTTTATTGTGATTTTTTTTTTATTTACCACAATTGTAATAGATTTCTGGACTAACTACATTTAAGTAATTAAGTTACGAAAAACTAAGTACCTTTTTTCACTATATACAGTACAGGCCAAAAGTTTGAATAGATTCTCACTGAAGGCATCAAAACTATGAATGAACACATGTGGAGTTATGTACTTAACAAAAAGTGGAGACCTGACCTCCACAGTCACCGGACCTGAACCCAATCCAGATGGTTTGGGGTGAGCTGGACCGCAGAGTGAAGGCAAAGGGGCCAACAAGTGCTAAACACCTCTGGGAACTCCTTCAAGACTGTTGGAGAACCATTTCAGGTGACGACCTCTTGAAGCTCAGAATGTAACTAGAATATAAAACATGTTTTCAGTTATTTCACCTTTTTTAAGTACATAACTCCACATGTGTTCATTCATAGTTTTGATGCCTTCAGTGAGAATCTACTAATGTAAATGGTCATGAAAATAAAGAGAACACATTTGAATGAGAAGGTGTGTCCAAACTTTTGGCCTGTAACATAAAGTTTTTTTTTATTGCACTTCTTTATCCCGTAACATCTGACCTTTTTCTAATGCACCTCTGCGACCCCAAACACGCACTGGCCACTTTCACGCCTACTAACGTGGACGCGTGAAAAGCAACGCGCCGCTGCGCAGACAGGCGAGCGGGGCGGCGTCGCACCTCTGTGACAAACGAGCGCCGTCCCTCGTAGTCGTACACCCAGCCGTGGCTGCAGGGGACAGTGGGGTCCCCGGTCAGGTTGGCGCCGTCGCACGTCAGGCGCGTCCCGTTCCAGCGCTCGTACCCGCGGCACCGGCTGTCGCCGGGCGGCGCGAGGGCGCGCGTGTCCCGCGGGCGCCAGCCGCAGCCCTCCCGCACGCGTTCGACCGCGGGGTGGCGGCACCAGTGGTCCGGGGTGAAGCCCTGGAACACGATGCCCACGTACACGCCGGACCAGGGCATGGCGGCCAGGCACAGCAGCGCGAAGATGCGCTTCTGGTAGCGGCCGAACGTCCCGGCCTCCTCCAGGATGTCGTCGAAGGTGCTCATGGCCGGGCGTCCAGGATCGTTGCACTGGCGGGCAGACCGACCCTGGATCTCGGTTAAAGCCGCGCGTTACTCATTAATGGTGTCGGTGAAGATCAACCCCAACGCGGCCTCTCTCGGGCACAAATTAAATCGTTTAAAACAACGCCGAGAAAGTCGTTCTGTTGCCGTTCAGCGGGGTTGCCAGGTGACGAGACGACTAAGCAACAGTTGCAAAATACGGCAAGACCCGCATGTGTTAAAAAAGTAATGGGACTGCTTATGAAAAAATGTACCTAAAGTACACTGTTCAAGTCAGATGTGTATGTTATCAAGCCAATATACAATCCATAAATGTACATAAGATTTGATAAGTAAAAGTGAGATCAAACTATGAGCGTCTAAGTAAAAACTGATTGTTTCTTAAACATCTGATTATCACAAAGCTAACTGTATAAACAAATCTTAGATCCAGAAAGTTTCGACTTCATCTCTCTCTCTCTCTCTCTCTCTCGGGCACAATTTAAATAGTTTAAAACATGGCCCCTAGATTGCGCCTAATTGTGAACAGACTGTCAGGCTGCAGAATAAAACTTTTACATAACAAATGCAAAGTCGCTTATTATTGACGGACATGGCAACCCGGGGCGCAGGAGATCCTGCTGCGGTAGAAGACGCGTAATGGAGGGTCTGCAGTCTGGGAACAAGGCGTCACTGCACATAGACCCAGCCCTAAACATCCGCGGCTATCCGAATTTCTATAAGCGAAAAAACAGGGGCGGGGGGGCGTTTTTAATAAGCGAACATGGCAACTATGTTGTACTGCAGTGTAGTTCGGCGCTGCCGTGACGTCTGTCCGGCTCTTTCATTTTTTTTACTTACCGTGGTTAAAATAGAAAGTTTTGACTGCTTACGCCTCGGACAAAACGCCACCACATGCAGCCATGTTGGCGCTGGTGTACGGGGACAGTTCCTGACCAACAGGTGGTGCGACAAGGTCTTACGAGTTTACGTGCAATTAAACAACTAAATTAAGCAATTAAAACCACTAAAAACAACGATCAAAGTATATATATATATAAACATTATGCAAATTACGATTATTATTTTATTGAAATAATGCAACGTCTTAACGCTTCAAAACACGTAAACAAGACAAAAAGACACTCAGCCAGTTTTCCAGAGAAATCCAGGAAGAGCCAGAGCCTCTTTACAACACGACACATCGCAGAGGTTCTGACCCCTCCCGGAGGGTTTAATGACAGGCGTTCGGAGAGGTGTGACCTGGGGTGGGTACAGCGGTGGCAGACAGTTTCCCCTCTTTAACAGGACAGACAAGTCTGGCAACATGTGCAAAAGCCACGAACACTTTCTTTACTGCAAAATAAAAAAAAATAATAAAAATAAATAAACACGCTGAAGTCCTGCAAGTAAAGACCACCGCAATGTTCACTCAATGTTCACCCACGTGCTTCGCAGTTTTATTATAAATATACTGACAGGTCTAACACATGCCACACTCTTGGCTGAAAGGGTATTATTTGATGTGTACTGCAGAAGGAAAAATGTTCACCACAATAAAAGAAACAAAAAGTAATGGATGGGCTACGAAAAAAAAAAAAAAAGTAAAGACAGTGAACCTTTAACAGGTTAATCGGTGTGGCCAATTCATGACAAGTGCCATTTAATAAAGAGCATAGAATATGTGAGCATAACAGAACACCAGACAACTTCATACTGAAAACTAAGGCAAAACGTACCAGAGGAGTGAACCAATTTCATTTTTTAATCATTCATTCAGCGATTTATATGTGCTTACATTTTGGAACTCATTGAGTGTTATTTTCGCACAGAAAATAATAATAAAAACAACAAAACACCTTCATCACAACGTGATTGTAATAAATTTAGCGCAAAAAAAAAACAGAAACAATACACACAAACAACATACAGGTTTTGCAAATGTAAAGCAGAACCATGATATTCATGGCACAAAGCGCCTTTCAGTTACACTGCTGATCAGGCTTTAATGAGAAACAGCTCATGCACTTTTTGGTTTAAATGAGAGCTGAAGCAATACAGAGGACTTCCCTTCCCTGAAAAAAAATGGAAGTTATGGCTGTGATATAAAAAAAAAAAATAAAATAAAAAAAAGTCACTAGCAGAAACCTGGGAACAACTAAATCAATTTGGAAATTTTATTAAAGGCCCCATGCGCCAAAGTGACCTTGGATATGCAGAAATATATATTTTTAATTGTCGTACCACGATCCCAGAAATTCCCAATTGACATCACAACGTATAGAAATAGGAGACTTCCATCAGGAAGTGTAGAGTCAGTTCTCCGGAAAAGGATCACAGTAATTAAAAAGGACAAAAAGAAAAAACATACTGGATGGATGCACACAACATGGTCTTCACACATTAAATTAACTCTCTCTATATAAATATTTTGAAGAAAAAACTGATGAAAAAAGCTTTCCATCAGAAAAGGCATCTATTCCTCTCAGTTGACAAAATTTGCTGTTTTCTTTATTTAAACCATTGCGAACAGCAAACGGATAAATAATTCCCTTAAAAAAAAAAAAAACCTAACTTGTAAATCAGTGTGGGACTTCTGAGAAGGATCGAGGGGACATTCAGTAAGAGTTCAGAGGGATGAACCGGGTCCCCCTCACACTTTGAGAAGGTCTTCATCACTGTCATCTGCCTGATCTACTCGGCCCCTGTGTGGCCGGTCATGGGGCTTGGGTCTGCTCCGTCTGTCCTGCTCCTCCAACAGGCCCACGAGGTCCTCGTCGCTCTCCGCCTGCAGAAGGGCCGGTCTGTGTCGGGGGGCGGAGGCCGCAGGGCGGGCAGTGTGAATGCGGACCCCTGGCACAGTCAGCACCTCGTCCTCGCTGTCCTGCTCGTCCAGGGAGAAGGAGCGCAGCGCGTCGGCGCTTACCGGCTTGGTGGTGATGTGACCGTTCTCACCGCGGTGCGCATCTCTGCCGGGAGACTCCGTCTCCTCCATCAGCCACTCCATCTCATCCTCGCAGCCATTCTCGTCCGTGTTTACCTGCAGAGTGAAATATGTAAACAACTGCAAACATGTGTGTGTGTGTGTGTGTGTGTGTGTGTGTGTGTGTGTGTGTGTGTGTGTCTATACCTTGGAGTACTTGTAGGACACGGGATTTGCCCTTCTACAGCAACCTGTAACTTTCTGAATCACCAAGTCCCTAGAAAATCAAAATTTCGTTTCAGGATTTTGAGCTTTAAAAGTTAGCATTGTGAACGTGTGTGTTTGTTTTGTACCTCCTCTCCCGCTTGTGCAGCAGCAGGACGAGAAGGCAAACAGTCAAAACAACAAGCAAGAGGCTAAGCACCGCCCCCAGAGCTTGGCTCCTCCCAGACAAACTGGCCGCTGCGTCTGTGTCATCTGACTCCTTGTCCTCCTCTGTGGAGATATACCTGACAAAGCAAAAATGCCAATCAGCCTCAACAACTACAAAGTACTAAAAGATAAATTAATTATTATTATCTATAATAATCAAACATGATAAATTCAAAAGTAAAAATGTGAAAAATTATAGTAATGGAAAGAAATTGGTTGAATAACGGCAATATTCAACTGAAGACGATTTTAAGTGCACTCACGACAGCTCACACACTCTGGCCGTGTGCCAGACAAACAGATACTCGCATCCGTCCGACTCCAGCATGAATTCTGGGATGCCGTCCCCTACGTCTGGGTTGCAGTGGAACTGGATTGAGGAGGACACAGTCTTGGACTTGTCCTTCCCACATTTGGAGTCAGACGGAACCTGGACATCGAGCATGTCACCTAAAAGATGAACCAGAATGATGCCCTCAAAGGCTATAGGCTGTAGAGCTCAGATACAAAACCAAAATTATTGATTCCGATTGATCTCAGAGTCTTTCACAGCTGACTCCTAGCTAGTGTAAAGGTGAACAACCCTGGTCTAAAGTGAGCGATTGACACCTCACCTTTGATGTAGTACTTGGCCTGACCAGCTGAGCCAATCTTCCTCTGGAAATCGGCATTGATCTTCACCTGGCAGATCCTGGCACCCTGGCAGCTGGCCTCAGAGCTGTTGGTGATACCAGACAGCTGGATGTGATAGACATAACGGTCTCCATTTGACCTGATGTCTCCTGTGGCCTTATGGAGTCTGGAATAGGGAAAATGCCATTAATACACGACAGCAACCGTCGATGCACATATAAAGCTTTCACAAAATAGCGTTGCTGTACCTGAAGTAGAGAGCCCCTAGGCTGAAGCTTGATCCAGTGTCTGGTCTTTTGATAGTGCCGTTCAACATCTCTACCTCATACTGCTGGACGGTGCAGGCAGCCCGAGTCTCCCATGTCAGCCAGAACTCACACGTCGTCAAGTCCTCTCTGTGTCCCACACACACACACACACACACACACACACAAGGTCACACAGGTAACAATGAATTATTGTGTTTCAATAAGAATGCATAATGGCATTTCAATAGCAGACATGAAGAGGAACAAACTTAGAAGACAAGTTAAAGATTAATGTTTCACAGGAACGTTCACAGGAAGGACAGTCAGTTGTGGGCTCTTTTTGTTAAACCTTAATAGGAATTCTTCACTCAGCTCAGACCTGCTCATAATGCAGGTTCATGATAAGGGTATTTTATTTTTGTGCATTCTTATCTCTGAGGAAAGATTAACTATTCAAAAGTAGTGGAAACCTCAAAGTTCACCGCGTGTATACGGTTTATTTTCCTGGAAAACACCCCCCACTACACCAGACTCACCGCTGGAGTTTAGGATGTCCAATGACTTTTCCACATGAAAGGGTTATGATGGTTTTTGCGTTCAGTTTATTCCCGCACACCACCTCCCCCATGGAGTAATTCACTTGAACCTTTCCATCCCCTGCAACAAATAAAAAAAAATCTATACTCCCAGTATACATATAACTTATACAAAATGACAGGTCTATTATACATGAACATTAAAACCATAATGCACATTAATTACATAGATACTATAAACCCGGATCATTTTGTACAGGTACCTTGCGTGATGCAGTATGCAGATAAGGTAACAATATAACGTAAGCTTATTGAAAACTTTCAATCCAATTGGCTATTCATGGTTTTACCAGATGATCCTGCTTTGTGGAAAACCTTCATGCATTTTGCTTAGAATTTATTGTAGGGAAATTTGTATTCCTAAAAAAAAAAAAAACAAACAAACAAAAAAAAAAAAGCTTCAGAGCTTCTTATATCTTACTGGTTAAAACGAAATAGCACGTCCATCCTGTCTTATCTTATTAAGGTTATGAACAAAACCTTTCTAAAGATAATTGAGACAGTCATGTGACTGTACACTGGTGTTCTGTGTAGGGAGTCCTAATTTTTTGCAATTGCATCAAATCCCACAAAAAATCCCACATTTTTGGAAAAGCCACATTTTCAAACCTATACCAGAATTTTTGCAAAAACTTCCCAAAAATACTTCATATAAAGTAAAAATGTTCTACAACAGCTACTGGTGGAAGGCATATAGAAATCGTCTCACCAGTTAAAGCCATACTCTGTGTGTGTATAAGGCCCAGGACCTGGGTTTTCCCTTTACTCCTGCGGCAAATGGCAGCACTCTCAGGACAGTCCATAAGGCCGCCATGAATGCCCTGGCACAGGTTCACATAGTACCTGCGTAACACAGTAGTAACATGTGAGACTACATAAAGACATAAGAGAAGTTATCCAAACCAAACACGAAACGAGGTTGTCCCCCCAGTAAATTCCTTTCATTTACGGCATAGATCTCGATAGTTCTCGGTGTCAAAGGATTGTTGTCAGATGGAAGAGAAATAGATGAGTTGGGACTTGCCAAAAGCTCCCACACTCAGATGGTCCAAAAAAATAAAAAGATGAAAAAAAACATTCCTTACTGGGCAAGAGCACATGAGTCACTGATTTAATAGAGATGATGCCGAGCATAACAACTCTTAGGAGAGGAGACTCTTCAAAGGAGAGGCACAAAGAGATTTTTTAAAAATCCCCTTATTTTAATGTGCTTTCACGGCATGTGTTAAATTAAAAAACATGTACTAAATTAAAAACATTATATAAATAGGGCCAATGACCGTAACTAGATTTGATATACACAGCATGTTTACTGTAGAACATTGCCAGTGAATTTATTTTACTACATTAATCTTAACTGAGGTAAGGAGTTTGATTAATTGCGCTACTGAGACTGATTCAGACTGAGACAGGCAGACAGGTACTCACGAGTCACTTCCGTGGCTGAACTTCCAGGGGCTGGTCAGAGAAGACAGGGTGCGCATGTCATAGGTTTTGTGATCCCTCACCAGTCTGCACTCCATCTTCCGGGGGGTGCAGGCAGCGCTGGTGCGCCACTGGAAGGTGGTGGAGCATCCCTGCTCTTCGACCTCCACCTGGGGGCGGCCGCGGCCCGCAGACTGGTCACAGGTGAAGATGATTTTGGACTGTCGCTTCGCCTCCACTGTCAACAGCAGCGAGTTGCATGGCTTAGCATGGCTATTTCAGACAGCCCTTCACATATGATGTTCATGTGACATTGGCTGATGTGTTGCTAGGCAACCATATCTGGTTGTTGCTCAATGCCTTTAAAGGACTGGTCAGTAAGGCCCATTCAATTTCCCATTAGATTCATATCCCACTTTACCACTGCACTGGTGCGGCTGTATTGCAACTTGGGATCCAGCGAAAACCAGCTCACGTTTTTACATTTACATCATTTATCAGACACCCTTATTACAGGGACAGCCCCCTAGAGACACTCAGGGTTAAGAGTCTTGCTTAGGGACACAAGGGTAGTAAGTGGGGCTTGAACCTGTGACAGGTTCAATTCTAACCACATATTATGGTTCCAATCTGGAAACTCGCAACAGTGCCGTGGAAAAGGTAAAGCAATGAAGAAGCAAGAATCAGAAGAGGTGAGACGACCCCATAAAGCAGAATGCAAAATACCCTCAGGACAAGTCTTACCAGTGTGACAGAAACCCATTTTCCTGTCTTTGTTGTAATTGCTGGTGGTGGCACACCATGACCTTCCATGATTACTGACTGAGGTTGTGCACTCCGTGTATGTCTTATTCATGTACGTGAAGGGAAAGACGCACAGCTCCCCCGTATCTGTGACTATAGTAGAGGGGGGACAACATCTCAAAATCATTCTTACATCATTTTTCATCATTTAAAGGGTTACACTGACACTGGTATGACCCTGCACCCATGCAGACATGTACAATTTTACAGGGACAACATCCAGAAACCCCTTTATCCTACCCTCACCTGCAACTCTGGCATTAGAAGCCGAATGTTCTTACACACCTACTGGTTTATGAATGACTTCCTATGTCAACCACTTGTTGGCAGCTTTGCCTTCACTCATGTTAATAATAATTATGAAGCTGCTTAGGATGATGACAAAGTGTGCGAAGCAATCCTGAAGGTAAAGAGAGGCGAGTCCAAAGGATAAGAATCATGGGAAACTGAGAAAGTGAAACTGGTGGTGTATATATGGCAATGAAAAACCTTCTCTCTTTCCATAGTGTGGACTAACCTGTTGGACACTTGTCCCCTAAACCATAGGACATGGTGATGCTCTGGTCATCCATTATGTAGTCCAGGCTGACCGCCTTGCTGTTGCCAAAGGACACAGACGATCCAGACTTCTGCTGGCATACGGCCCCATTACATTCTGGCAGGGTGCCGCACACATTGATTTTGTAGGGTCCAGAGTTGGCTGGTACCTGGAGCCAAATGCTCAGTCAGTGCTTGGCGTTGCTAATTTGATTTTCTATAATGTTACATTCATTTGCAACCATACAGGCCAATATATAAATCTTATATTTACAAGCTAGACAAGGAAAAAAAAAAAAAAAAAAAAGATCAAACAAAACAGACATACCAGCACCTCCCCTGTGAGAACTGACAGGTTGAAAGTGTACTGCAACTGGGAGACAGTGATGGAGCATCCGTCAGTGGTCACCACATCAGGACAGACCACCGGCGTGGCCCACTCAAACACGTACACACACCTCTGCTTCCTGATCATTTGAGGTGAACCCTGCAGACGTGCATAAGTCGGGAAAAACTTGTTACTGATTATGTGATGAAAACTAAAGCCAAATACCTGAAATCCCCAAATCACAGGAAAAAAATAATAATAAATGTACTCGCTCACCAGATCCACCCCCCTCTGGCAGCTGAAGATTATTCTGGAGGAGTAGTTTTGCGACTGGTCCACATCGCAGGTCGTGCTGCTGTTGAATGTGATCTCCACCTCGTCTCGCTCACTGCTGTAATACGGAGGTGAGGTGATCCGCCCGATGTCCTGCACGTTAAACAATAATACATCTAAGCGTTCTACAAAATAGGCAAAATACGTTTTTGTTAAGCAAAACCCTGAATGACTCACTATAGGTGGGCCGTCGTCAGGGTCCATGCACACTGCTGCCCCTGGTGGACATGTTACACCCGGGATGGGATTGAGGGGCTGGCAGATATTGATGTAGAAATCGGGGGATTTATCTTTGTCCATGTCATTGTCCGTGGCGGTGTAGGAGCCGGTGGCGTGGACCAGAGACTTCAGGTCAATCAGTTTGGTATCGTTCCACACAAAGCAGCTTATCTGCATGAGTGAAGCACGCCGGACCAAAGAAGTCAAACACTTCTGATGCTCAACATATACGTTTCGCTTACTCAGTGTTAATTAATAAAAACAAAAGCTGAAGTTACCTGCTTTTCACACACTAGTGAGGTGTGCCAGGAGAAGTAGTGAGTGCAAGTTTCCCGGTCTGTGTCAACCAGGACAGGAAGGCCACTGCTTGCCCCTTCCTTGCAAACAAAGCTGATGATGCTCTTGTGTCGGACGTCGCGATTGGCCGGGCACACATCCCCGTCCTCGTAGCTGAGCTTCACCACCTGGTCCAGGTACGACAGCTTACTGGTGGATTTGCCTCCATTCACCGCAGTCTGACGGTCTTTGATGCAAACCGCTATGTAAAACACACAAATCTATATTTTATTATATCCAGTTATGAAATATCTCTCTGAAACGCTACTTCCAATACCACAGAGTATTTGGGATTAGCATTAAAATGGCCTTTAATACATTCAGTGTAAAATTTGTGGATTTATAGACACACTAGCAAGAGCAGGATGCTCACCTGCTCCATCGATGCATCCTGCATTTTTGATTTCACCACACACATTGAGCCTGAACATCTTAGTGCTGTCCACATTGTCGTAGACCATGTATCCGTTCTCTTTGTTAAGGGTACTGAGGTCAAACTGGTGGCCTGGGGACAAGGTTTATAACAATGTATTTAATAATAATAATAAGATGAAGACAAATGGCTGACTTCCAAGTGCTCCCAGTCGAGAATGAAGGGTGACACGCTTCTGCTCACCGGTGACCGGGTTGGTTACTTTGCAGTTGTCTTGCTGTGTGGTCTTCAGAGGACAGGCAGCAGCTGTGGTCCACTGGAACGTGTAAGCACAGTCCTCCAGCGCTGAGATGAAGGCGGGCTGGGATTCCTGTAATGACAACCACAAACATGGCAAACCCCTGAGTCACCAGATATAAAGCAAATAATCCCAGGCAAGGAGACACGGAGCCAGAGGTCTTATCAAGTCATGAAGACACCTGTATGTAGTGAGCCAGGTCAACGTAGCACTTTACGTTAATGCAAGGTAACACAATACAGTCATTTATACATTCTCTGATGTCAGAGCTTTGTAATTTTAGGAATTTACTTTGTAACCACAGTGAACTGCAGATCCTTAAAACAATAAAAAAAAATTCATACTGAATTCTAAAGGAACTCGAAATCACAGAAAAATCTGCTGAAACCTGAGAAAAGTCTATTTAATCACATAAATAAATATTAAGAGGTAGGATGTGGCATAATTGCAATAATACACTGAGTGTCATGTGTCCTCAGATGGGAGGTATTCTTGGAAGGCTTCATTGCCCCTGTAATTAGAGGCCTGAAATTAAACTAGAAAAGAATAAATGGCAAAAAGGATGTCACACATACCTCTTTCTTCGCATCACATTTGAAACGTATGATAGTAGTTTTGTTCCTTTGGCCATCAGGACACTTGTCACCGTTGGTGTAGCGCAGGACTAGAACATTTTTTTCCAACTGGGGCTCTGACCTGGCCTGCCCAAGGCCAACGTACGTGTTACCAATCTTCAGACAGGCCGCGGAGGAGGAGGAGCACGTCCAGGAGTCTGAGGCGTGGAATATCGTTTTACATGCCACTCTCAGTTTTGTACGTACAGAGATAACTGCGCTTGTAGGACTCACAGTAACATGTTCGTTTACTGTCTGAGGGATTATGTTATTCATTATAAAAACACAGAGCATTTTAAATGTAATGAGTTATTCATAACACTGCTTTAAAAAATGTGGAAGAGCAATTCTGAATGATGACATTTTAATATAAATTTCAATAACTGGACAATAAAAATGTTTCTTTTATTTTTTATACATTTAATAATGTATTATAATCGTAAATTATAAGTGACTAAAGATTAATTTAAGTAAAATGACAATACACAAAAGTGCACTGTAACTCACCATCCTGAGGAAACAGAGACCGGCACACATTAATGTAGTAGCTTTGATCTGGCTGGTGCTGGGACACCACCCTCCAGCTGCTGCGTGGCAGGGCCAGAGAAGACAGGTCATATGAGCTCCCATTGCCATCGCTATGTGGGGGGGAAAAAAAAAAAAAAAAAAAAAACAGGTCCCATTAGAGGGGAAAAATAAGCGTAAATACCAGGCTATTGAGAGTAAATGCTCTGACTGTAGGAACAGACCAGTGGAACATGTCAGAATGACTTACTTGTAGGAACAGACCAGCGGTTCAAAGGGGAGACAGGCAAGAGGGGTGTGCCACTCAAACAGGTAGGTACAATTAGCAGTTTCCCTGATAAATTCTGGTGTACCCTGAAAGAAAAGGAGATCACTTTTAATGTGATTTTAAAACAAAAGCCAGGTATACACATAAAGGTTGGCTTTGGTTTCATAAGTCTAGAGATCATGAAACCTCTCAGAACATTTCTTTTGGATGGATAAACGGCTCCTATTGTTTCAAGACATGACTCAGGGCCTGACTCAGTGACGCTCAGTTGATACGCACAGGGTTCTGAGACTGACTGCAGGAGAACAGGATCACGGTGGACCTCTTGTAGTACTTGTGACACGTCTCGCCGTTGGTGTAGTTGATCATGAGGAGGCCATTCTCGTAAGTGAGCGTCTGAGAAGCCAGTCCTGTAATGATTAGGTCAGGATTGATTTAATGTCTAATGGCCAGTGGATATTGACAAATTACACTGATACAGTATAATTAAGACATATCTGATGCATTAGGTTAAGATCACTAGTTCCCACTAGGGCCTTCACCTTGTTTAGCATTACTTGGTTAAAGTCCAGGTCAGTTGCACTGATTAGAATCGAAAGCACTTAAGTCACGCTTACCCGCTATTCTATGTGTCGAACCCTCCACTTGACAGGATGCCACCTCGAGACCATCATCTTTATGTGTGCAGACACCCGCCTTGAGAGGCCCGCAGACGGAAAACTGGTAGTCATACTGGCCGCTCTTAACCGAGTAGTCTTGCCCGGAGAGCGAGGTCAGGTCAAAAACGTGCCCGCTCCTGGGATCCTGCACTTTACAGTTGTTACCTGGGCAGAGCAACACAAACACGTGTTGGGACTTCCAGTGCCGCAGGGATTTACTGGTTATGCCACAGAACTCTGAGCTGTTCTCACATTACCTTGTATTCTCTGAATAGGACAGGCTTTGGGTGTTCGCCAGATGAAGACATACTCACAGCCGTCCTTGTGGTCAAACATGGGAGATCCCTTTTTTAATGGGGGAAAAAAAAAAAAAAGAAAAAAGTGAAATAGTGCCCCCTGCTGTAGTATGTGCAAGTACAATATAAATCTATAAAGTCTTGCTATTTAACTAATGCAGTATTAAAGTCATTTTTTTAACAGTCATGAAACCATAATTTAAGGGATTCCAGAGGCTGACACTCACAGGCTTGATATCGCACTGGAACATGATGCGAGCAGAGTACCGGCCTTTATCGCTACACTTGTCTCCATTTTGGTAGACAATGGCGATAGAGCCATCAGACGCAGCCTGCGGACTTGACTGAACGTAGCCCAGATTCACCCCGACGCCATTAATCACTGCACACGCACCCAGGGCTCCAGCTGGAAGACAAAGGGACATCACACACAATATCACTCGAAGTATGCAACTTCAAAGATCATCTAGTACACCAGAAACTGTCTAGTTGTGTTTTCTAAGTGAAGAGAAGTGATTGTCATTACGATGCACACACGAAATGTGGTTGCATTTAACCCATCACCCTTGGTGAGCAGTGGGCATTCGAAACCGCAACTTTCTAATTACGGGTCTGTTTCCTTACCTGCTAGGCCACCACGGCCCCTAAGAGGTGAGTGTACATTAAAGGCAGGTGTTAAAATACTGTGCATGTTGACTTATATGCTTTTATAAAATGCTAGTTGCAAGGAAACCAATAATTGTCCAGGAATCAGCCAGTCTGAAGCTTGTGCAGTACTGACTTTATTCATGCCTTGGCTAGCTTCCTTTACATGGCTGTTGCCCTGTGCCTTCAAAGGAACAAAACAGCAGATTTACAGGGTCACTGGCTCTGTGGGGAGCTGTTTTTCCGACTTTACTGCACCTACTGGACCAACACATTTCCACACTCACCCGGGCAGCCCTCAATGTACGGCAGGGGTTTGCACACGTTGATGAAGAACCTCTGAGACTGGGCTTCTGCAGATGTGTCAATGGGCATGTAGTGGCTGTTGTCCAGACTGAGGTCACTGAGGTCGTACTGTTTACCCTCGGGATCTACCGTGAAAACAGAGGAGCATTTTTATGGTCTCGCAAATAGAGAGCAATGGACAATACGAAAAAGGTCAACTGTCAATTTTTTGTAAAAGTGAGGCACAATATTTTGCCTACACTGCAGAGGATACGGTGCTGAAACTGTTGCAGCCCATTCATCACAACTGCAGGTGTAGACATTATGCACCAGAATGAAGGAAAATGCAATCCCAAGATCCCAAAGCAAAAGGAAAACTGTTATATTAAGATTACGATCACCATTTCACTGGCAGACACCTGTTCATACACACAAAGAATACATATTTTCCCCAGTGCAGCATTTAAAAGCATAGGCCATAGAAAGTATGTCATTCTGGCCACTTCTTTAAAAGATTTGGTAAAATGTTTGAATTAATTAATAACGACAGGGTTAGATAATAAACGCAAATTTTGGTTAACAGGTCTGACCGGTGGCTTGGCAGTCCACCGGCGCAGGGGCACAGGCCAGGGATGTGATGAACTCGAAGAAGGCGTCGTGAGTGACATGAGTGGATGAGCTCATTTCCTCCTTGACAAGTTTCAGAGATCCGGTTGTGGCATCGTGGTCACAAACAAAGCTTATGGTGAAGGTGTCTCGTGTTCCTGTGGCAGAAAAATCCATTTTAGTGAGCGGCTTTGGAGGGAATCAGAAACAAATATACACATTATTCACATTCCTAGATCTATAAAATCATCAAATTCAACCTGTAAAACATCCCTAAATGAATACATGTAGGGTAAGTGATCTTAACATCATTTGAAATTATCCAGTCTCAGTTGAAACACATTCAGGTGAACAACAAGGCCAAAACATGGCCTCTGAAGTGATTACGAAGATCTCGAGAAGGCTTTTTGTGTAGTCCTACACAAGTATTTCTTGCTTAAACCTTAAGCAACAGGTATACAAATTACAGAGAAAAGGCAGCAGGAATTTATAATGCTGGTAATTCTGGATTACATTTAGGACCACTATTATTCCTAATTTATATAAATTATATTGACACTACACATTTGCAGCAACTTTAGCCTTCTCATTCCAGGTATATCTTGACCACCCCATTGTACAGTGAGACTACTTTGCCAGCCCTTTAACACATACCCCCCAGCATCAATGTTCTAGTAAATGTTAAGGCAACAGAGGACGTCTGTATTTCACCTGTGGGCTTGTCTAGCTCCCCTTTGTACGTGAGTGTCAGCTGGCCATCTGTACTGAGCTCCAGAGTTTTCTCCACCCCCACCGGACTCACAGGCTTCCCGTCCTCCAGCTCACAGCCAGCAACAGAACTGCTCTCATCGCTACCACACCCTACTACCGGTGCACAGATGTTTAGCTGAGGACGACAATAAATGACTGGTGAACGACAGACAAAGTCAAGACAGACATTCACTGTGCAGTTCTCCCAAGATTGGTTTCAATGTTGATGTAACAATCTGCTGCATAAGCTTCACTGTCCACAACCCAGCACGCATTTTTTATTTTACTTAATTCATGCACAGTCCTATAGCATCAGAACAATTGGAACAAAAACAAAAGAATGTTGATGACCAGATGAACCTTACCAAAAAAGTCTTGCCATTTCCTGTGGTTGTGTAGCCAGACGGTTTGGACAACTGATGCAATTTGAACTCAAACCCTGTATTGGGATCCTTCACTGTGCACATCTATCACAAAAGAACAGACAAGTTCAACCCTACATCAGCATTTTATTTGAAAAGAAAAAGAAAATCTGCATAATTTACTTAAAAAAAAAAAAAACTTTCTAAAACATCTACAATTTTTAAAAAAATATTAACATACCCCGCTGGTGTCCGTGGCAGTTGAGATGGCACAGGCAGCCTCGGTGTACCACATGAAGTTCACCATGCAGTTCTGGTTGAAGAAGAACCTCGGGCCTGATGACTGCAGATGCAGTTTAAAAAAAAAAAAAAAAAAAAGCTTCCCACATTATTGACAAATATATGACATTCTTTACAAAAGACACAGATTAGCACTAAATGTCTGTCTAGAGAAAAGCTAAATCTGGAATCAAACGGTTACTGGATTTCCCTGGTCACTGAAAAGCACCCAACATGTACTATATGGACTGCAATTCTCCACCAGATTATCACTTTAATCAAAATTTATTTATTAGATAAATCTAATACCAACTGAAGACAACAGCCGGTTGAGTTGCTTTTATGATGAACTGATTTCCAAGTTTATGAGTCTTGAAAGTGAATTATTTTCACACCAGAGCCCCTTTAGCGCAGGTCAGGTGGATGCGGGTGGTGTAGGTGGTCATCACGCCATCTGACTCGCAGGCCGCGCCATTCGTGTACTCCAGAAGCAAGTGGTTCATCTCCTGGACAACTGGACCTTTCAATGCCACGCCCATATTGCTGACCGACACCCTTTCAGTAGGAGTAGCTCCCTGCAGAAACAACGGGGTAAACAACCACGTCAAAGGGTGACTATGACCAGCACTGCATGTGCAGTGAAGCCCCACCACAACACCAAAAGTATTATACCACAATTTACACTTTAACAGTTTTGTATAATTGCATCTATGACTGAGCAGTCATGACCATTAACACATTAACAACTATAATGAGGAGGAATGATATTGGCATTATGTTGAGATGTTGTAATTTCCTGGATTCCTCTGAGCCAGGTTGGAACTGTGTTATGAGACAAAATAATCCTTTCGTCCCACAAGTGGGAAATTTACAAATGGTGAACGATATATGAACAAAATAATGAGTGATATTTTTAGCAATGACTATTTCACAATCTCACCAGCTCATATTTAGTTTCGCAGACAGACGCTGTGCGGCCACAGCCTGGCACAGGCTTAAGCGGGCGGCACACGTTGATGTAGTACTTCCTGCGGTTGTTGAGGTTAGACAGGTCCATTGTCTCCCAGTTCCTATCGCTTCTGGACAAGCTGCAGGAAATGAAGTGCAGAGTTTTCAAAGGTCAGGTTGACACTGAAGCAAAGATTTTTTTTTTTTTACAAAAATCTATATCCTATAAGGGTATAGGGTGTGTGTGTGTGTGTGTCTATATATATATATATATATATATAGACACACACAGGATTCTGCACCTTTGAAATCTGCAATCAACACTTTTACTAATGATTTATGACCAGCAAGACTACATTACACAAAGATTGTTTTACCTGGATAGGTCATACTGTTGGAGCGTGGCTGGGTCTGTTACCACACACTCCTGTGGTCTCTCTGGACAGGCGTAGGAAGTGTACCACCTGAAGTTGTAGGTGTTCTCATCCTCAAGCTGTGTAGGTGACAGTAACACAGTGAGTAAATCTCCCCACAGTGTAAGTCACGTTGAGAACCAGCACAGAACACACCCTCCACCAGTCAAAAGTTTGGACACACTTACTATACTCTGTGGCGATTAAAGAGACTAAGATGGAACTATTTTAAAGAATCCAATGCAAGAAACATATTTAGGATTTTTGTATGAGGAGAAAGCAGTATAGTTGATGAATTGTTTTTTCCTGTTTTTTTTTTACCTTCATGACTGTTTTGTTCACTATTGTCATCAAAAGCCACTTCATGAAATGCGAGTGAATGATAAGAAAGTGTTCACTGAAGAATGTGCACTGTGAAATGCTTGTATCAAAACACACACTTGAATGTTCTGTGCAGGAACAAGAGACAGGGTGGCATGATCTAAGCGGAGCTCAGATTAAGAAATGCGTGTGTGTGTGTGTGTGTAACCCTGAGGGTGCACTACTGATAAAAACACAGTTGAAAAAAGAGAAAAGGGCAGATCGCAGAGTCCACGGTGCACTCTTGGGCCTCTGGGGATTCGCTATTGCTTTTAGGCTTCTACTATTAAACCATAAAGACATCTTGGAGTCCTTCTCCTTTATTGGTCTAGGAAGAAATTCCACCACAATAACTTTAGCTGGTTGTGAGAAGCCAAGAGTGAAAATGAGTATGTGAGTCCACAACTTTTGACTGGTAGTGTACATAGAAGAAATTATTCTAGAACAAGATACACACTAAAAAGTTTACCCATATTTTGACTATTTATTCCATTTTGTAATTTTTAGACAAAATGCACTTCTGTACGCCTAAGGCATAACCAAGTTAATATCATATAGCTTTCAACAACTCTGAGAAAATTCGATATCATAGTTTACATTTACCCCAAACCACCAGTGCAGGAATTATCAATTTACTTTCTTACCGTAAAAGCTTGTTTTGCTCAAGAATGATTAAAGCGCTTTCACAGTAGTGTGTGGGGACGGTACCTTGCTCAGTGACAGTACAGGATTTGAACTCAGTCCACTTCCTTACCAGCTATGCCACCAATGCACTGGGTTGCATAGTCGTGTGTCTTTGGCAGTGGTGAGCTCAGATGGCTGAAGCTCGTACCTGAAACTCCGGCTGACCCGCTCCAGCCTCACGGTCGCAGAGGAAGGAGATGAGTGCGGAGCGCTGGGTGTGCTGTGCGTTGTTGTAGGTCGAGCCGTTTCTGTAGGCGAGCTGGATCATGCCGTCGTAGTAGGAAAGCTTGGAGTTATACTGGCCCAGGCTCCAGGATTTTGGAGGAGTGCTGAACAGCATGAACAGGAAAATTTAATTATCCAAATCCCAGTCATCGATTCACTAGACGTTAAATCGACATGCTGACTTGCCTTTTATCCACCTGACAGGCCCCTGCATTAGTTGGACAGGGGTCTTTGTTTAAGTCCCCACAAATGTTGATGAAGAAATCATACAGGTCAGTGGACATGTTGTAGCTGCCGCCATCAGCCTTCCTCAGTGGGGACAAATCAAAAGAGAAACCTGAAACCCAAAAAACAGTTTTGGATGGGGAGTTGCCACTGACGTCTTTTTGTCTCTAATGCAGGACACAAAACTTATGATGTTCGTCTTTGTGTTGCATTAACATAAATGATGCCTGGAGAGTCATTTAAGCAAATTTACAGCAAAACAGTGACAAAAGAGAGACCTCAACCATTACTTATGTATAATACTTCATATCATCCTGAAAACAAAAGTGTTTTTTAGTTAACATGCTCTAAAACAAAAGTGTGCTACATGTAGACTTTTTTGGCCTAGAAAGGCTTTACAACTTTTACATGACCCACCTGCCTGAGGGTCCGCCACCTTGCAGTCGTCGCCCTCGGTCTTGGAGAGGACGCATGCTGCAGAGGTATACCACTCAAACTCGTAGATGCATCCGTCGCTGGATTTAGCGCGGAACACAGGAGGGCTCTCCATGTCTCCTGTGAGTCAATAGAAAGTTACAGAATATTCTGAACTGCTACTGTTAGTCTAAAAAAATTGAAATCAACAGATGCTCAAGAAAGACTACATAACAGAACAGCTTTTTGTAGCCTACATCATACATCATCATTTATCATCATGTATGGTGATAAAAAAAAAAAAAAGCCACTTATTTCAAAATATGTACATGACATGTGTTGTTTACCAGGCTTGCATTTGAGAATGATGATCGTTTTAATCCTCATGTTCGGCCTGCAGACGTCTCCGTCCGTGTAGGTGAGACGGACGTTGGTTCCTCCAGTTATCTGGGGTGAGGACAGGAATTTTCCCAGGCTGACTTGCTGTTGATCTTTCCCTACAGCACACCCAGAAATTAAAAAAAAAAATGTTTCAATCTATAAACATTTGACAAAATACGCCACTCTACATCTGTTCTCATCTTACCCACTGCACATATGCCAGCCTCCTCAGGACACCCACTCGCTGCCCCATGCTGGAGGACTTTGTGACACACGTTGAGGTAAAATCGCATCCTGTCGTACTCGGGTGCGTTACCGTCCACCGCCTCCCAGTTCTCCAGACTGTCGGATTCTGAATGAAAAGCGTATATATGTCAGATCTAACAACTTCAGGATCGGATCACAATCCACCCAATGTTATCCTTACCTGAGAATCTGGTCAAAGGTGAGAGGTCATAGCGTTTTTTGCCATCTGTCACCCTGCACAGCAGATCTTCTTTCTCTTTGACGCAGGCGAAGGCTGTTTGCCAGTCAAAGTAATATGTACAGTCGGTCTCGCCAGTGAACACCGGGTGGCCCTTTCCATCGTTTTCTGCCAGGCAGGGAAAAAGGGCAAAGATCCTATACTAGGAAAGGTTTGGGCTGTTTTTGTTTAAGCCTAGTCAAGACATTAAATATATATATATATTAATTAATGGTTCAAAAAAAATAGTCCTACAAGTCGACTCACCTGCAGTTTCGTTGCATTCAAAATTGATGATGGTCATGCGCTGGAAACCAGAACTGCACTTGCTTCCACCAGGGTAGATCAGTGTGAGGTCACCATCAGAATACCTGTAGCCCAAAGAGGGCACACCTCATTTACATTTACTAGACGTCCTTATCCAGATTGGCTTACGAACAGTAGTTACAGGGACAGGGTTAAGGGATGGTTGCCGTAAACCCAGCCAGACTAGGATTGTCCCCGTCCCCCCTCTCCACTCCCCCCCTGGGTGTGAGTGCAGGCCGCTTACGTCATTATTTGACAGTTTCAGGACAAACAGTGTGGTAGTAGCCTAGTGGGTAACACACTCGCCTATGAACCAGAAGACCCAGGTTCAAATCCCACTTACTACCATTGTGTCCCTGAGCAAGACACTTAACCCCAAATTGCTCCAGGGGGGGACTGTCCCTGTAACTACTGATTGTAAGTCGCTCTGGATAAGGGCGTCTGATAAATACTGAACAATCAGAAAGAGCGGTGTTCTCGCTGAACGCAAATGAGTCCATCGCTCTGGTTACTTTCGAGTCGTTTGGTTAGTGGAGAGAATTGAGCTTAGCATTTACGGCATTTGTCAAGATGGCCGTATGCAGAGCAACTGGTAGCCACGGTGAAGATAATCCCAGATTTTGCTAAATATATCAGGGTATGCTCTGGTATGCTCTCATCAGCCCAAATTTCCCACAAACATTGCACCTCTGCCGCAGGGCGAAGCGAACCACACCAGGGTCCAGCTGAACCATGCTCTGGCACACCTCTTCTAAGCGAGTCAGGTATGGCTAAACGAACACTGTTCAGAGCTCTCACTCTAGTCAAAATGAACCATGCATTGGCGGTCAAACGCACTCGGGCACGGTTCAAACTGCCTAGTGTGAGTACACCCTAAGTGTCCTTGTAAGTGGGGTTTGAACCTGGGTGTTCTGCTTCATAGGTGTGGGTGTAACCCACTACGCTACTACCATCTTGCCACCTCAAACAGAGTTTGACACATTACCCAATTTATTGGTCCTTCAGCAAAAAGTAGACCCAAATTATCCATAAAATGTACATAAATATACACATGCAGACATTTTCAATTGCTCTGTACATGGCTCAGCCAATCAGATTTTAGGACAGGGGTTACCATTTAAATCAAAGTAATTATGAAAGATTTGCTTCTCTTTAACCACCTAAGTTCGCTAAGATACGTGAGATACGAATTCCTCTAATTGAGGATTCATGCCTCAATTGCAATGTATTAAACAATAATTCACACACATTTATATGACATAAGGAAAAAAGAGGCACCTCAGAGTTTGGTTCACATTCCTCCCTGCAATCTTTTTAAAGCTGCTTCCCTTCTGCTTCACTTGACATGCTGCCACGTGACCCTGTTCATCACTGCAGTCCGCCACAGGGACGTCACCACACACGTTCAGGTAGTACACGTAGGTGTCCTGGCCATCAGTGCTCTCTGCGTAGTATGGATGGTCTCCACCTGAAAAGAGAAGACACAGTTCATGACCCTGATCGCAGACACAAAGCGTTCCTGTGTATCAGCTGTGCAGCAGGAAACAATAGTCAGGATCCTCTGGGCCGTGATGCAACAGTAATAGGAACAGGAAGTTCCTGAAATGTATTCACTTTTCGCTCAAAAGTAACAAGCACATAAGCACCCGCTCACTCACTTTCCCCAAATGCTCACTGGGAGATTAATTTGGTTCAGGAGGAGGAAAAAATAACATAAAAATTATGAAAGGTTTCAAAGGAAGCACAATCTGTCGATATTTCTATTTGTAGACTAAAACCTCTGACTCACTGGCGAGGGCGAGGTGTGTGAGGTCGATGGAAATGTCGTGCTGCTCGCTGGTCAGCTTGCAGGTGTGACTCTCCACGTAGTCGCGGTGGCAGGCGTACTCCGTCACCCACTGCACCTCGTACCTGCAGTTGGTCTTGGCAGTCATTTTTGGGCTGCTGCCCTGAAGAATGAGGAATAAATAACGAGGAACAAAATTGCAGCAAATATTTCAATTCTGAGGACACAGATTGAGGGAAGTGTGAGAGAAAATTCCCGAATGATAAGGATCCCTTTGTATTTCTTTGTGCTTGACAGATTATTCTCATGCATTAAAATAAATATTGTACAAAATGATATCTATGCGACAGTAATGTACGGGACCGGAAATGAAAAATTCATGCCAACTTTGATGAAAATGATGCTGGGGTTGGTGATGCTCTTACCGACTGTCTGCGTGAGGGACAGATGAGAGTGATTGTGACAGCGGGACTGTGTCCGCTGCAGAATTCCGGGATGTCTGTGACTCCTTCGTAGCGCAGCTGTAATCTGGGAGGAGGATAAGAGGGCAAAGTGAGCGAGAACGAGAGAGGCCCAAAGCTCAATATATTGACAGGTCGCCGGAAAATATCAAGCCAATGTGGTCAGCAAAAGGGCAGCTGTCGGAAGTCACTCGGAGACTGAAGGCTCTACCAGATGATGTGGAAGAATCGCCACGGTAGCTAAAATAACAAGCCTGTGTACCTGGTTGCATCCAAATATCCACATATAATATCATAACACAGCATAAATCCAAATGAGAACCATTTCGTGGAATTTATATTTGTATTTAATCCAACCGTAAAACATTTGCATGGACCTGGTCTCCCATGTAAACATAATTGGAAAATGTTAAATCAACCCATATCTGTGTCTGTATGTAATTATACTGTAATCACTTGAAAAATAAGATTCAGGACTAGATAATTGCCAAAAACTGCATGCTACTGCAGGTGGTCCAGAAATTCATTAGCAGATAAAAACCCTGCAACATGTAGTGTGTATGTTTCACCATACCTGTCACGAGAGACAAGTTCCGGGGGGCTGCTAGGAAAGCCCATGTTGAAAGAACCCTTACTAGTCGTCAGACACGCTGCCGAACCCTCAGGACAGGCGCTCTGAGGTCGGTCTGAAGAGAGGAATTAAAACAACATAAAACCATTGCATACTTTTTAAATTACATCCAATAAATAAATAAATAAATAAATAAAATTTTAAAAACTCACTTAAGCTACGGCATAAATTAATATAGAAGTCGACATCATCATCAGAGTCATCAACCAAATAGCCATCGGTGAGTTTGATGAGAGGACTGAGATCATGTTTCCTCCCGTCTGAATCAAACACATAACATGGAACCTGTACACAACACAATAAGGTCGAAAATTGTGATATGATATACCTGCAGTAAAAGCTCAGACTGCTTAAAATAAAAAAGGGAACAAAGTAATGAACCAACAGACTCCATGTCTGTGGTGAAGATTAGTCAGTCCAAAACCACGGACGTTTCACAAACTCAGTGACGAAATGGTCATACTCGCACCTCCTTATGAGGCTTGAACTTATCCTTCTTGCAGGCCACGTAACTTCTCCACTCAAAGTAGTGAGTGCACTCTGACACGGTGACCAGCTCAGGGGTTCCCTTAAAGTAAAATAAAATAAAATAAAAAATTAATGAGCAAAATGGAAACACAACAAACTGGTTGAAGCTCCTCAGCTGGTTTGGTAGGTGGCAGAGCAAGATGGAGTCGACCCGCCAGCTCAAATAAACTGTTTGTTCAGCTGCGTCAGATAACACTTCATACCCCTGATTCAGCACGTGGAAAAAAAATTACTTCAAAAACATCCTACCAAGTTTCAATTTCAGATCTCGATGCAGAGACCATTCAGCGGAACCACAAAACAGGAAACCCTTCATTAGTTCAGCACAAATTCATTACTTATTTTCCAGAGACAAAAGGGACATGACTGAGTCATTTCACCCCAAACAGGGGGGTCTTCAGGCAGTGACACTTACCATGGTCTTCCCACACTGGAAACTGATGCTACTTTGCACGAGGCTCTTCCCGACATCACACTGGAGTGTGGTGTTAAAGTCCACCACGCTCGCAGACAGCTTCTGCAGAGACAGACTGCCTGCAAGGGAACACAGACACACAGAATACAGGTCTTCAGAAACGTCCGCTAGTAACCAACACTTCAGGTGCCATGCAGTTTACTGTTGACCCCTCCAACATGCTTCCATCAAACATGATACCGGCACACACGTGACGTCATATTATGATATTATTTAAATTAAAGGGCCCGTATTATGAATTTCTTTTTAGCTTTCATGTAGGTCTTTGTGGTCCCCTAATATTGTATCTGAAGTCTCTTTCCGAAATTCAGCCACTTTTACAGGATGCACTTTTAGTGTCTGTAGCTTTAAATGCTAATGAGGAGGGAGGCGGGACGAGGAGGAGAGTGGCCTGTGGAAGTGAGCAGGCATTTGTGGAAATTACGTAAACAACACCATTCACAAGTGAAGTGATTGTCACATGTGATACACAGCAGCACAGCACACGGTGCACACAGTGAAATTTGTCCTCTGCATTTAACCCATCACCCTGAGTGAGCAGTGGGCAGCCATGACAGGCGCCCGGGGAGCAGTGTGTGTGGACAGTGCTTTGCTCGGTGGCACCTCAGTGTTACCTTGGCGGATCGGGATTCGAACCGGAAACCTTCTGATTACGGACCCGTTTCTTTATCCACTAGGCCACCACTGCCCCCCAAAAAAAGCCATTTATAACCGCACATGCCGGCAAGATGCGCACAAAGTTCACCGACAGAACAAGTGAGCAGGGCTGCCAGGAACCACAATGTTTTTCACAAAAAAAAAATCATTAACCCACTATTTCTACAGCATCTCGCATGAAAGAACAAAAAAAACATTTGTGCTCATTTTCACATCCAGTCCCCGATCAACCACAATGCCTTGCACGTTTGGAAGCCATGATGATCAGTGGAGTTTCTTTTTTTTTTTTTTTTTTCCCCCAAAGCATGAGAAGGGAAGGTAACCTTTCCCCTTATGACGACATAAGGAAACAAATTCCAGATCAGACCGACTGAGCTGCCGCTCTCTGAACAGCAAAGCAGAATGACCAAAGCACTCTTAATTCATGTCACCATTTCTAGCCACTGCAGGACCATAGACAGTCTAGGGGAACTCGAACTCATGTTACATAATCTCACAAACAAACATTTTCATAATAAGAGACCTTTAACATTAACAGATGTGCAGCGCCCACCACATTAGCTATGGATGGTGAAATTGTGCCTCAGCTAAACCCACTTTACTAGGCCACACCTGAAGTTAACAACGTCCAGGCAGGTGCTACTCCAAACCCTGCAAAGCTGAACTTTGTGTTGTTGTAACAAAGAGAATTTACTTACTTAGATATGGAGAATATAGGTAAAATATAAGAAAATATATTGTTGAAAATATCAAGCCATGCAGCCACAAAAATTTATTCAACTAATTGTGATACTGTTTTATACTATTGATAATCTAGATTTATTTATGTGGCAACTGTCCACGTAAGGCTAACAAATGTAAGTGGAGCAAAATATGTTTTAGCATAAGTTACAAATAGCATGCCATTTAAAATGATGGAAAATGGAAAGAGAACCATTGGTCTGAACATTCCCAGGGAATGCCACAACTGAGATGATAAATGAGTCAGTGCTGTTTTTACTACACTGAGGTTGAAATATTACAGTATATGGTCAGCAAAGGTTAGCAGTAAGCGATTTTTCACCCAAGTCCTGCCAACAAATGTCTGGGCGTCTGGGGAACAACTTGAATAGAACATGACCCGGTGACGCAATGATCTGATGCGCCTTAAATTGCCCCAAATGCCCCCGTTTAAGTGCAAAAGATGGGAGCATCCTCACAAAAATGCTTGTCGTACAACACCACTGCATGCCCACTGCATGTCTATTGTAAACAGGCCACGCCCTCAAACTGACCTTAATAGCAGCATAGCTGAAATGCCTGAAAAATAAAACTGTAAAAAAATTGTATCACTCTCCCTCAGCAACAAACAAAAGACTTTGTGCTAGTGCTGCGAGGCTGACCCACTAAAACAAATTACAAAACAACAGAGCGGACCCACAATGGGATCCTTCCAACTCCTGTTACGCAAGGCCAATAACTGCTGGGTCTCTGGCATTTTCATGGCGTTAGTGACCGTGGTCTCCACACTGGTGAAAGCAGCGGCATATTATTACTTCATGTCGAACCTACCCGTCTCTTTTGCATAAAGCCTGTTTGCTCGGTCGGACTGGAGTCAGCTGACCGAGTGACACAGCATCAGAAGTGTCTGGGCGACAAAGGTCACGTTTACGACCAGGTTATCAAACACAGCTTCACCGTAACGTGCCATTCCGCCATTCTCACCAAACAAAATTAAAAAAAATGTAAAAACCTAATATTAAAAATGTTATTCACTTTATATTTTATGGGACCTATGTGGTCATTGTGTGTTGGTGAGTCACAAATGCATGACACTTTTGTCAGCGAACTATATTAAAAGTAGCTGGGGAAGTCACTGTTTTGTATTAAGCAAAACTAAGTAATTGCCCTTCCTCCATGATCAGTTGGAGATAAAGCTCCTGTGTTTTTGAGAGCCTGGGAATGGCCAAGCAAGGCAACTAATGGCTTCTGTGTGATTGCATAAAACCGCCTTGCATTTTGATGCATTCAATTCTGTAAAAAAAAAAAAAAACTCATTTACCCACAATGCCTCCCAACCCACACTGCTGCACATGTGTTATGCAGCAGGAATGGTTATTAGCTGCTGCTAATAACCATTTTTCTTCTCATTATTCCCGAAACTCACCCACTGAGCGGGCCGCTTCACCCGCTGGCTCCCGGGCGCAGACAGCGACCCCGGCCCCGCACTCCGTGTCCGGCGAGGAGTCGCACAGCTTCAGCGCGTATTTCACCCCGCTGTCCTTGTCGAAAACCTCCCATTTGTACCTGGGGGCATGGCGAGGAACGCAACTCATCAAAAACGTATTCCAAACATAACTACAACGTTCGTTTTAACCGCGGCCGCTGTCAGGGCTGAACTTCCGTCCAATGGCAGTTTGATAGGAGCATAAACACATGCTGACATAACAAATATTATTGAATAGTTATATTAACAATATTGTTAAAAACGAAACCGCTTCTGAAACGAAATAAAGAGGCACGTTTATGCGACCCGTAGGACTGAAGAAGAAACGCGTATTTACTGACAAATAGAACTACTACTACTAATAATAATAATAATAATGATATGGAGAAGAGGAATTAGAAGAAGAAATGCGGGGGCAGCGGCGACGTACCTGCACAGATCCTCGTACCACAGGCTGCCGCCGGAAGCCCGGGCGCCGAGCAGCGCGACGACAAGCAGCAGCGCGGCCAGGCAGCCCGGCGCCGGCCGCCAACTTCTACAAAGCGACCCCATGTCCCGCTCCCGCACGGAATATTACAGCATGTCCGACATGATACGACTACGGCGGTGGCGGTGGCGGTGGTGGCGGTCCTCCTCCTCCTCCTCCTGGCGCCGTAGCAGGAACTGGGCGCATCACATGACAGCGGCGCGGTCACGTGGTGCTGACGGCTGCTGTCGAGTCGTCACAAGACGCTATAAAAAAAAAAATTAAAAAAAAGAAAAAGGAAAGCGGCGCCCCAAAACACTCAGCCTCGCGTCATTTTTATTATTAGTGAAAAATTAAATGAATAGTAACGGCATTCTACCCGTAATAAACGCATCCACGTTGTCATAATTATTAGGCCTCGTTAACCCTGACGCGTAGGGAAGAATTTACTACAAGAGCAAAGGAAGCGAAGATCAGACCAAACGCGAAATTATGGTCACATTTTCGGAAGTGGCGTGGAAACATCATTATTTTACATTAAACCTGTACGTACAGGCTTTATGTTCGTTTGAACGTACAGTGGTTAAGCAGTCGTTTCTTTAAATTACTTTTAAGATTATAATCAAGAATGTTACCTTCTGTGTCACTTTTATTTACTGTTTTTTTTTGTGATGAAATACTGAACACACAGACTGTCGTCATATATTGTCATCACACACTTTATTTTTGGATTTTGAATAAGAAGAAATAAATGGGGCAACATAAGCAGCATTTGTGCTTGTATTAGTAAAGCATTGAAAAAAAACGAAAAGGTATCTGTATTTTAATCATGTCAGTAAATAGTATATCTAAACATATAAAAAAACGACAAAATGAGCGTAGGCGCTCAGAAATGTCAAACACTGATGATATGCATAGAAAATCATTTCATAAGAGCTCATTGTTGTTCGTTTTCATGTCCCCCGTTGTGGCTGGCAGCCCCTCTGCTTGCTGAGACCCCACTGGGACGACTGGGCCAGGATGCCTCTGCTGAACTCGTGGCTCCATATTCATTTTTCTTTCTCAGGGAGATGCGATTTTTCTCTAAAGCCTGGTCAATAAAAGTCGATTCAGTTAGTCTGTTAAATGTATACAAAATTTTATTTAGTTTTTTTAATTACAATGATGCAATGGATGTTCGGAGGGAATTGACTGATGAAGTAAGGTACAGTACAGACCAAAAGTTTTGACACACCTACTCATTCAATGTGTTTTCTTTATTTTCATGACCATTTACATTGGTACATTCTCACTGAAGGCATCAACACATGTGGCGTTATGTACTTAACAAAAAGTGGAGACCTGGCCTCCACAGTCGGACATGAACCCAATCCAGATGGTTTGGGGTGAGCTGGACCGCAGAGTGAAGGCAAAGGGGCCAACAAGTGCTAAACACCTCTGGGAACTCCTTCAAGACTGTTGGAGAACCATTTCAGGTGACGACCTCTTGAAGCTCATCGAGAGAATGGCAAGAGTGTGCAAAGCAGTAATCAGAGCAAAACGCGGCTATTTTGAAGAAACTAGAATATAAAACATGTTTCCAGTTATTTCACCTTTTTTTGATAAGTACATAACTCCACATGTGATCATTCATAGTATTGATGCCTTCAGTGAGAATCTACCAACGTAAATGGTCATGAAAATAAAGAAAACACATTTGAATGAGAAGATGTGTCCAAACTTTTGGCCTGTACTGTAAGTAGAAAAATATTTCATATTCTCTCAAATATTAAATTGTCCAACTTATAAATAAAGCGCATACCTGGCGATCGCGGTGAAATACATCTATGGCATACTGGTATTTGGGACTATTAAGGCCAAGGAAACCAGCAAGTTTCTCCCCCAGAAAGTCACAAGCTGTTGAGAAACACATGCTTTGATTTCTGTAAATTAAAAATGATGATATGAAAATAACTTTTAATACGGAGTGCAATGTATTGTACTCACACTGAAGTGCCTTTTTTCCCATTTTCATCCCTACAAAACCAAAGTATCGACTCCATGAGAGTCCGGTCTGTAAAAGACACACAGCGTTACACCAAACCAAATCAATTTATTATTTCATAGATATACTGCACAGAATATTATAGTGTAGTGATTAAAATGAAATATTTTCTACCAAGTCAGTCCCACTAAACAGTTTAATTTAATTTCCTCCCTTTTCTTAATACAACTCAACTCACAGTATCCACAGGTGTGTGGAAGGTGTCATCATCTTCTTCTTCCTCCTCACTGTCCTCCTCCTCCAGAGTCTCGCCACTGGAGAAGTGGATGACCCGTCTCTGCTGGCAAAGTTCCTGGCACCCTCGAACAGGGGCATCCTGGAGGGGTTCAATAGACCGAGGACATGTTCCTTGTTTCCTACTTCCTTGTCACCGCACTTAGTCCCAGTGGCAGTGCATGTTGTACATGAATTCAGAAAAAATGCTGCACCAGCTAATGTCAGTGCGCAGTTTTTAGCGTAAATTTCGTTCTCACCTCTGATGGTTGATCACTCATGTTCATTGGGAAGGTGGATTTGCCCTGAACAAGTGCAGCCGTGGTATCTGACAGTCAGGGTAAATACACTCCCGTCACAGTCCTTCTGATTGGAGGTGGCGAAGTGACGCAGGAGACAAACAGGACTTCAGCATCCGGTAAGACTGCTCTGAAATCTGATATGCTGCTGCACCGGAGCTGCAGATTCCATCAGCAGGTCTTTTTTTTTTTTTTTTTTTTTTCATGCTGTGACAGGACTGTTCCCCACACTGTGTTGAATTTGGAGGTTCATTGTTAAACCCAGCACATGGTCACATTAAAACCAGAGGCTGGCTGGACAGCGGCTCTGTCTGACATTACATTGCTGTAATGATGTCTATATGTTTGTTAATGACCCAACATGCCGAGGTCGTTTTACAAAGTATTACCGGGGATGCTAAATATTTCCAAATGATTTGGACGTGAAGGCTTCTGTACTAATGCTATACTAACTTTACTTCTCATTCATACAATATTTAGATTCAAGTGATAAATGGATTTACAAAAATGGTCTCACGGTGGAGCGGCGGTTAGCAATTTAGGGGCAGTGGTGGCCTAGAAGTTTACGGAGCAGCCCTGTAATCAGAAGGTTGCCGGTTAGAATCCCGATCGGCCAAGGTGCCACTGAGCAAAGAGCCGTCCCCACACACTGCTCCCCGGGCGCCTGTCATGGTGCCAAATGCTCACCAAGGGCGATGGTTAAAACCAGAGGACGCATTTCGTTGTGTGCACCATGTGCTGTGCTGCATTGTTTCACAATGACAATCACTTCACTTTCACTTTGAGTGTCAGTAACCTAGTGGGTAACACACTCGCATATGAACCAGAAGACGTACTACCATTGTGTCCCTAAATTTCTCCAGGGGCGACTGTCCCTGTAACTACTGATTGTACGTCACTCTGGATAAGGCCGTCTGATAACTGCTGTAAATGTAAATGTACTTTTGACTTTCAATGTTGCCTCACACCTCCAAGGTTGTGAGTTTGAATCCCAACTATGCCTGCAAAGAGACAAGACATGGACACTAGGTGGATTGCCAACTCTGAATTGTCCATAGGTATGAGTGTGTCTGTGTGCCCTGCCCTGCACCCAGTATCTGGGATGAGTTAAGTGGTCAAGGAAAGCGAGTGAGGGTTTACATTACAGTACAGACTTTTAATCACTGCAATTTTCTATTAAGTACATGTTTAGTGAGACCAGTAAAATACAACGTAAAGACTTCCTGGTGAATCATATTCGTACATAATGTAGTTGCCATATTTATACAAATGATTATATTTTGACAGAGAGGAAACTTGACTTCTATCACATAACAATATTATGAACTACAAAATAAAAAGGAGTCTTTATATACAGATGGATAGTTTGCTGACTTGTTAATCCATATCTGGACTCTAACAAAAACACGTGACCCATGTCTACACAGGCCCCCTTAAAACTGTAAAGTGCAAAAGCTTCAATAATGCCATCACAAAGCAGCGGTGACATGGTGATCTTTTTTTTTTTTTTAGCAGATTAACAAAACCTCTGGTCATTCCTCAACAAAAATTGCAATGCATTTATTCAAGCAGGCCTCCTACATCCGACACAATCGTCAGACTATGATCAATTATAAAATTATGTTTTCATGATGCAATACTTCTGGTTCATTCCAAATCAAGGAATTAGGAAGCAGCCCACTACTGTGGCACTGTTGTAATGTTGTCCAGACTCCTGGACTTCTAAAGGCAAAACCAATTTGAAACACACAAATTTGAAATAACAACATTATGGACGCACCACCATTCCCTGTAGTGCAATTTCAAAACAGGAAAACTGAACGTCATTTAATCTGCAGTCTATGAGAAACAGAATACAATCATAAATGAGAAAAAAAATCATATCAAAACTGATTATTGAGCATTCTTATATGTTGTTATACTCATTATTATTACATCTATACTTTGAGTAATAAATAGTTATCTAGTTTTAGGACAAATATGCATCCTTTGAAATCAAAATAGTTTAAATTCTGCTCAGTTGTCATCAGTAAAGTTAAAATTAGCATAAATATAAAAAAAAATTAATCTCCTGAACACATTACAATATACATGCAGTATTTCCATGTACTTCACTCTGATGTGTTTAGCAGGTTTGGGCACATGTGTGAACTTCAGGAACATTAGAGAGCCACCAACCACGGGAACATAAACAATCACTAGACAACCCCACACAGCTTTACACATAAGAGCCTCAAGTCCAACAGGAAAACTAAAGAAAGAACTCGTTTCAAATTGTTTTTGAACGGATAGGAGCCAGATGCCTCTCAGTACTATGAACTTGTTTACATGTCTGGTAGCTGGGTGTGTGGCCTTTTAGGAGACGATGCAGCCCGTGTCTTTCTGAGGCTTCAGATCGGGTTCTTTCACTGGCTTCACCTCCTCCTCCTGCTTGGGCTTGGCCTTCACACAGCAAGAGCAGACAGAGGGTAAGAATCGGTCTCATTCAATGGACAGAGTCTGATTTCAAGGAACAGCTTTGCCATTTTCAACACTACCCTGATTAGACTGTTTTTGATTAGATAGAATTGAATATGTGAAATGTGAAAAATGTACCTTGTCGTCTTTGGCTCCCTTGGTCAGGTCAAAGGTGGCATAAACCTCAGGAGTGCATTGTTCACTCAAATGCGGAAACTCAAAAGGAATGGGCTCTGCAAGACCATAGCTGGCCTTCAGCTCCAGCAAAGGTGCCTCGGCTGGGACTTTATGGAAATATCTGAGGGGGGAGGAAGATGAAAGTGAAGCACTGCACACGGTGACACAACAAAATGTGTCCTTTGCATTTAACCTTCAGCCTTAGTGAGCAGTGGGCAGATATGACAGGCGCCCGAGGAACAGTGTGTGGGGACGGTACTTTGCTCAGTGTCACCTTGTCAGTTTCTGATTCGAACTGGCAACCTTCCGAATACGGGTCCATTTCCAACCAATGCTGAAGCATGTGACCCTGCTGTAACGTTATTGAAGTTTGTGTGCATGTTCTGCATTGACTCACATGAAGCCGTTCTCTCTCTGGCATTTCTCCAGCGTGTTCTTGATCAGCCCGCCGAGCTTCAGGAAGAACAGCTGCTCTGAAGGCTTCGCTGTAGAACCTGGGCCCTTAGTCTGACGATACTCCTTGCATAATGCCTCAGCCTTCGAGTAACCTTACAGGATAAAGAATATTTTATTTTTGTTACCGCTATCATTAGTCTCCTTATACACAGGTACAGATGGGCTTGATAGCATTTATTACTTTATTATTATTAATAATAATAAAGTAATAAAGTTAAAATAAGCATATTGCACTAAACATAGGCAATTGAAAGCTTACGGTAAAACTTACGGTAATCTATCTTTTTAAATCCTTAAAGTTTTTTCTTTAAACGTGAAATGAAAGCATAGATTTTTGGAAAACACCACCATATCAATTTACTAATCCACTCCTATTCATTCTGCATTTTATAACTTTCACTTACACTTTTCCGCCTCCTGAAGGGACCTTATCGCCTCCCCACATTTGTCAGTTGCAAGTAGAGTCTGTCCATGGTAGCAGTACGCCTGCACAAGAGAAATCCATGACTGGAATTATTTCTGCATGTGTGACTGTTGTGAGTAGAGTACGGGGTAATGACTTATTCTAGACGACTTGGGGCTACCTGACGATGAGGGTGAGGGTGAGTTTTAATTACAGTTCTTGTAGTTTCTATTCTGATTTTTTTTCAGCTTCAAAATAAATTTGTTTATACACTTGTGAGAGGAAGCACCATGCCTGTAATATTTACTCTTACCTTCATGGCATCAGACGCCCTTATCCAGAACAACTTACAAGCAGTAGTTACAGGGACAGTCACCCTGGAGACACTCAGGGTTAAGTGTCGTGCTCAGGGACTCAATGCTGGTAAGTTGAGTTTAAACCTGGGACTTACCCACTAGGCTACTACCACCCTAATATACCAACATTTCAGCACTATGTAACATTGATGCACTGAGAATGAAACCTTTGCTGAGAACTGTGTAACCCTTGGCATCACAATATTTTCTGTATTCTCAGTATCGACTTGTGCCGAAAATAATTAATGAGCGGTTGCACACACACACACACACACACACACACACACACACACACATAAAATATGTAACATAAGAAAGTTTTCCAAGACTCACATATGCCATGTAGAAGTGCTGTTTGAGCTGGAGATACTTCCTCCACTTACTGCTGTACTCGGGATCCAAAGTATTTAGTGTGTGGTCTGTGAATTCCAGCAGCGCACATGATTAGGATTATCGGTTATCAGTACCATTAATGAGTGTTTCCACTGGAACACAAGCAGGAAGTGTACTTAATGGTTCATTTAGGTGCCTGTTCCTGGGAAACCTGAACTGGTCCCAAAAGTGCTTGGGGTCTAAACCAGTTTTGTTTTTGCTTTACCATTTTGAATGTGCAGTGGAAACGCTTCTTTACACCTTGATTCAGGGTGTAAATCTTTTTTTTTTTTTTTTTTTTAAATCTTATCCTTAAAAGCTTGAATAGAGACTCACCAGCCTTTTGGTAGAAATTAGCCGTTTCAAAGGCAATAGCTGCAATGAGAGCAGCGTTGTGCTTCAGCTCAATAGCTCTCGCAATGGTTACTGCAAGGGAATAAAAGGGGGTATCAAATTGCAAATCCCCAATTGCACCCTTTTCATTTCCTCTTGAAAACTTTCAATATTTTCACATATAACAAGTCAGCACTACCTTCTTGGGCCTCTGCTTGGCTCTGCACTGTGTAGGCATCAATGACTCTGGGCTCCAGGTCACGCCCTTTCTCTGCAGGAGTGATGAGACGGGGAATGTGTGTCTCCTTGGAAGAGCGAATCGCACAGGATTAATTAATGGCAGTTGCACTTCAGTGTTCATCAAGGCTATGAGACAAGTTCACGACTTGAAAAGTGCTGAGAAGTCACTGTGAGACAGACAACAACACATTAAATATTAACCTGAAGGACATTTTAGACATTTTGGCAGATCAGATGGCTCAGCTGTATACTTTGATGTATACTTAGACAGATAAGACAGACGGATAGATGCATAGTTTATTCACACAAATAGAAAAGTGTACATAAATTATTATAGACAATGATCACTAAAATAAACTGTACCACCATGTCCCAGTTACCTTTAGATGCTTGAATATCCCAGCAGCAATTTTCAGACTCTTGTGAACTTCTTTCGCCTCATCTTCTGTAATGCTGCAAGGATTGAGATGTTGCCAAATGTCAGTGAAGACTGATCAAAAGACAGAACAAATGGAAAATGAAGACTGGATTCAGAAAAAAGAAAACTCACTTTTCTTTACCAGCGAGTCTGGAGGCATACTTGGTGTACCAGAGAGCAACATTAAATGCCATTGACACCAGCTCAAAAATGGCATCCTGTTGGGCACTGTAATAGGTAAGATATTACTAAAATGCAATTTCGCTGCATACTTCATACAACCACAGGCTTCATTTATCAAAGAAAAGAACATATTTGCTGCAGATCAGTACTGTGCTTCAGGATCACTGCTTACCTTGCTGCGTTGCCTTGTAAAGTGTCAATCCACTTGAAGTTCTGAATGAAGCGCAGCTTGTTCTCTTGCGTGGTCCCATCCAGTGATACAATGAACCCTGCGCATAATTTCAGACAATTTCCACAATGTCATTTTCAAAAACACGTCGTCACACTCATCACATGAACTCAACACTGACCAGAACAGCAGCCAGTGCCGCAGTCATGCAGTGTGTACAGTGCACACTGTGTAAACACCAGGGTTTAACCAGTCAGACAAAGCCAATGGGAAGGGAAAAAAAAAAAAAAAAAGTCACCTTGCAGAAGGGAGAAGTATGCATTGGTAGCGTTCTTCATGATCTCTGGGTTGCATGTTATATCTGTAAACATCTCCAGAAGCCTCGCCCTTGTTGTTCTCAAATCACTAACAGGGAAAAAGCATAATTAAGAACAATTAATGTTATGACAAGATGTTATGACAACGCAAACCAGGAATAAGAAAGATTAAAAATCCTTCTTTACAGAAGTCATATTAATTTACAGAGGTCGTATTAATTATGAATTGCAAATGTACATACTTGCATATTTTATTAGCTGCAGGACTTCCAGCTATGCCATAGAAATTAAAGGAGACCGATGCAGTGGCCTTCAGCGGATTTCGATGAAACCAGTGAGCCATTCTCTCTCAGACCTGTAAATTTGCCTGGATGCAAATAGAAGGAGACGTACAGCCGCTATGTTGATGTTCTGTTTGGCATGCAGTATGAGAATGTAAGTTCACGCAACATAAACCAACAAGCCAGACCCATGTTGGTGACTAACAGGCTTTTTATAAATAATAGCTTGGAATGCAATGGGAACATTAACCAGGAAGAAAGCCTAACCTATATATATATATTTCCAGAGCCCATAAATCATGCAAAACAAGGAGTGTTTTTGATTTAGAGTGCGTAGAGGATCTATGCCACTGCTAATGGACATGCAAACTGCAATTCTTGCTCTGGTGACACATTCAGTGTAGATCCATCGAAGGTGACCAGTTGACTGTAATAAAACAGGACATATTTTCTCTATTTAAAAAGTACACAGTGATTTGTGATCAAATTCTGCTTTTTAAATTTTACTTTCCGCTCCAACAATTTAACAACTTTCATGATCATATCATGATCATGGAGTGCAATCTATCAAACACTGCAAAATGTAGAGTGCTGTAGAATTATTGTGGAGAACATTTATATAGTCCCACCATTACCTGCTAATTACAAGCATATCACAAATATCAGACCTCATCATCCCTCCCCAACTAAAGTCCACATTACTTCATAAACGTAGCAGATTTGTATGTGTTTTACAAAGATTAGAAACATTACATTTTGCTAACCTCTATCACTGAGTCAAAATTGTTCGTTCGCGTCACATAGATGTGCAGATTCGGCTGCTGAGCGGTTCCACTCATTCAACAAACGCGGCCTGTGTGTGGTTTAAAGGGGTGGATTCCGAGCCCACTGCCAGTCTCGGGTTCTCGGGTGTCATTACGGTAGACCGCTAATGAGGATAATTATCCGCGATGTCACAGTTACTTCAGATGACAAGAAACCAGGCCCGGAACAAGGCAGGACGCGGTCGAGGTCCTGGTATCAGTCGTGACAAAGCAAGCTTTTCATGTCGCCTGACCTCTTGCTGGCGAAATATAATATTTGACAAACGTGTTTTTTTTGCTCTGAAGCGAACAAGCGAAACAGATACAAAAGACAAAAGCGTAAACATTGACGTTAGCCAACTAAGCTAATTCTTAAAGGTTTGCGACCGAAACCATGTTATCGATTTAATTCAATGTCGTCATGCGGCAAGTAATAATAAATAACATAGTTGGTACCGCGTTGGATGCCAAACGCGAAATGTTCTAACCTTAATCCTTTGAAATCTTGCGGTCGAGCGATCAGCTGTGGAACTAGAGTACCGAAGCGATCAAAACCCCGAACTTCCTGTTTTTTTGCTACGTCGTGACGTTGCAACGTTTCTATTGGCTGTCATTTCACGAGACGTCACATTCTCGCGATCCGATTGGACGACCGCGCCCCTTCACGCTCGCTTGTTTAGGGAGGAATTGTGAGCCAGAATTGGTGCACGTCGCTTTGCATACGTGAGGTTAAATATTTTTTACGGTGAAGTTAACTCCTTATTCACGTTTCCCGTTCCACCTTAAATGCTGCAATACCCGTCTTACGCGAGACATATATGCTTATGCACGGGAGACATATGCCACTGAAAACTCACTTATTTAGGGGAAAATAGAATGAATAGAAATAGTATCAAATGTTACCTGCCTGTCCCAATACTGTTTTCACTGTAAAAATCTAGGAGCTTTGCCCATATGCACATAGGTTTATGATGAATATGGATATTTCCAGGTACAATAAAAAGGGTTTTAAAAACACCAAAATCTTACTTGTTTAGGGTAAAACAGCAGATATGCTAGAAATAGTATCAAGTGTCAACCTGGGAACTTTGCTCATATGCGGCCTGGATGCCTTGCCACATGCGCTGCATGTCACCGCTGTCCTGAAAGTGGCTGTGGATTTTCTGCCCGTGTGCACGTTTTGCAGCTCTAATCACTCGAGACGGTTCTTATTGTCGCCTTGTCACCCTTCCTGAAGTGGAGTCTCGAGCTCTGAGCAGTTGACGTACCTCTGCATCATCCACATGCTTGTGTGGCACTTGTCAAATCTCTCTAGAAGACAGAAAAAAGATGATGAACATTTTATCCACATTTACACTTACTAATAACATATTTTGCCTATACCTAGTCCGTATGTATCATATTTGGTACCAGTATTTCTAAGACCTCTTTCTTAGTAACAGGAAGACCTCTTTCCACAAAAGCTTGTTGCATACATTCCTATACCTGTCTTCTGTCCTCTGGTGGATGACCTATGTTCTGCAGGTGGAATGGTCTGTGAACTTTGTAACCTCCAGGGTTATTTTACAGGTCAGTTTAAGTTTAAGTTTTGTTTATTTGAGTAAAATATTACTCAATTTAAGAATAAATATGTCTCGTATTTTAAGAAGAATTTGACATTTATGCTGATTGTAAGCCTTCAATATATAGGTTGTAAATGTAATAGTGAAAAGTTAACATGAGAAATCACCCCCATGTCAAAGATGAACCACTATCATGCCTCCAGATTACTAAAAGAAGAAACTAGACAAATTTGGTAAAATAGTGTTGCAAAACAGTTAATAGATGTTTGATTGATTGACTGATTGATGAAACCCTTTATTGCTGTTGCAACAAACAAATTGCTGTTGCACCTGGACAGGGTCAGGAAAATAGGTGAAAAGGACAGAAACAAGAGGATACACATTAGGATAGAGAAAGGGGATAAAAAAAGATTGTACAACAATGGGGAGTACATTGTGGGAGCCATAAAAATATATAAACATATAAAGATATAAACATATAAAAGTCAATTGCCACAGGTGTGTATGTGTGTGTGTGTGTGTGTGTGTGATTAAGTGTCATTGGGTTGGAGAAGGGAGAGAGTCAATGAGAGAGTCAAGCTGCCCTGGACCTGACGGGAGATGTTGACTCCTCAGCAGGTGCTGATTAGGGGAGCCGAATGCAGATAGGAAGAGTTGTTGAGGAGCGGCCATTCAGCGGGGCGAGCCGGAGACTGACAGGGAGCGGCGGACGCATGTGGACGGGGTGCCGGTACCAAACTGGCCCGAAGCCGTCTGCGCTGGACATCTGCCGCTCGTCCATCTGGAATACCGGACCATTCATTCATTCAGTTATTGATCATTCCTCCCTGTTCATCATCTTTTCTCTCCTCGAGTCGATTCCGTTCGATTCCTCCTGTCCACTCGAACCATTCAGACTCTGTGTTTGGACTTTCCTCCCTCCTTCATGGACTGCTTCGTCTGGCCCGCCAGGCGTCGTGCCATAGGAGGGGGGATTCTGTCCCGATCCGGTCCGAAATGGGGGTTACTCCGGTCCGGGATCTGGACCGGAGTTTCATTGTTGTCCTGAGTAATGTTCCCTAATCGTTTTCACCTGTGTTAATTGTATAAAGCTGCCCTGTTAGTTTCTGTCCGCTGTCAGGTCTTTAACGTTATGTTCCATGTTCACCAGTGTCTACGTCTCGGATGTCTCCCCTGTCTTGTGCTTCACCAATTAAACCCCGGTTTCGTGATGTCAGGTGAAAGCGTCCTTCATTCCACGTCTTCTCGTCACTCTTCGTCCTCCTCTCCGTTCACCCGCCGCGTCATGCCCGCATGGACGTGACAGGCACTAGTGGCGGCCACTGCAAGCGCAGTGAGGCTAAGATCGCCTGTTTGTACCAGTGAGAAAAAATGCAGTTGCATTGTGTAGTAATTGTAGGCAAGCTAGAGATGTCTGGCTGATCTTAAAAAGCAATGAATTACAGAAGTCACTGTTGTAGCGTCTGCGTAGGATCACAGATGGTCGATCTTCAAAGAACCTTTTAACCTTTGACATTTACATGTAAATTACAAACCTGGACCCTCAGCCTGATTGTCCCGTCTTCCCCCACTGTCACAAACATGATGCTAAACAGACTGGGTCTGCAAACTGCTCATGGGGGTTCCAAGCTTCAAAGCATTCCATAAAGACCTCCTGCCTGGCCCCACCTTTGCAATACACAATCACGCACACACTTAAACGCATTGTCTGTATCTTGTGCTGGGAATATGTGATTATAAGTGGATCCCGTATATGCACGCGTTGTGTGTACGTTCCCTTGTATGAATTATACTAGTTACAACTTTCTATTTTGCATTAGGTAAACTCTAATTACCTATAATTAAGTGTATAAGTGTATTTCCACTCTCCTACTTCCTAAAGGTCCCTTTCTTGGTATCAGAAGGAACATCTCTTTACTACTGAAACAGTGATGCATACCATGTGATCACAAAATACATCATACAATTTCTATAAGGTAGAAATTGTAACTGCAATGAACTACAGTTTCTCTCTGGACCAGCCATTGTCTGGGTCAGTCGTAAACCCAGACAAAGGGAACTTCTCCCGCCAAAATGTCACACTTGTGATTGGCCATTCAGGCCACACGATGGGCGTGCCAGAAAGCATCAAAAACACTTCGCACAGACCACGCATCGCTCAGAACTTCTTTCCTTTTCCCGAGACACTCTTTTCAACACTTTGTTAAGCTCACCTCTTGGGCTTACTCTTTGGCAAGATTACCTTCAAGGAGGACTTCCAGCTCAAGATCTAAAGGATCGAGGATCGTGACCCTACCGCATCAGGACTCTTTTGCATGAAACAAGGACCAATGCAAGTAACTATTTAGATGAATGTTTAAACCCCTTTTTAAGGTGAACTTTGATTCCCTGACGATTCTCTTTAGGCTGTGGTTAATTGATGTGTAATATTGCCATTCTCTTTTCATCACTTTCCTTTACCCTGTATGTATATGTGTGTCTAATTGTTGTATGTTAGCTATAGCCGTGTTTATTAAATTCTTTAAATTCACAATTGTTTGTTTCTGTGTGCTGCGCACATCTGGAGTCACTGAACGTTTGACCCTTTAAGCTACATGCTAAATTACTGCTAGCACGCAGAGTGGGAAAGCTACCTTTCCTGACAAAAGGGGGGATAATCGTTCCCAGAATTGATAAATAATTATATTATCTGCTCCGTGGACGGACAGATCAAGTAATTGTAACATTAATTCTGCTACAGTTTATCCCAAAATCTAATCTAAATGTTTATTATTAATTATAACCAGTTATAATTAATTATAGATATTTCCTTTTGAGCTAATTCGTTACACTGTTTCGGGATTTTGTTTGGAGACGACTGGTTTGAGTTTGGTCAGGCGATTCAGATGAAAAAAGCATTAAATTGGGGCAGTGGTGGCTTAGCGGATAAGGAAGCGGCCCCGTAATCAGAAGGTTGCCAGGTCGAATCCCGATCTTCCGATGTGCCACTGAGCAAAGCACCATTCCCACACGCTGCTCCCCCGGCACCTGTCATGGCTGCCCCCTGCTCACTAAGATTAATGGGTTAAAAGCAGAGGGCACATTTCATTGTGTCACCATGTGCTGTGATGCAGTGTTTCACTTCACTTTTAACCTCATATTACCACCAAAAGACCCATATAGTAGCATGCTTTTAAAAGATCCATCATGTTGTACCATTTCATGAAATACTTATGCAATTGTTAAAGTTATGCACCTCATCAGCAATAATGTTACCTAACAAAGATATCAATATCTTTTGATGGTTTAAGACCCATGTCAACAAAATACTGTCACTCTTCTCACCCCAGCCCTTTAGCGCTTCATAAATCATGTTTGCACACTGTGGGTCAACACAGTGATCTTGTCCAACTTCTCAAAAATTCTAGCTCATAAACGAATGCTCCCACTGGTACCAAATTTTCTGAGGATGTGTGTGGACAATGCATGATCCAAGAACATTGGTCATGAGTCTCTGGCTGGAAAAGATTCTGTTTTATTTTGATCATGTTGGCTATGTAAAAATACGCCTCTGGTTCATAAAGACTTATATTTAATTCTTCACATGTGTCACCACCACCGCTGGGGGCTCCTAATCCAGGGATTCCAATGTCAGATGGTCTACTGACAACAATCCAAAAATCCATGTCAAATTCTGCTGTTGACCCAACCACAGTCTTCAGCAGAGAATGGTTCTCCATTCAGTTTTTCAGTTATGTAATGTAAAGTGTGCACTCGTTATATACAAATTATTTTGGAGAAAATTGAAGAAAATGCCTTTTGTTTTTCTATAATTAAACTTGTTAAAAGACAACTGACCTTGATGTCTTTATTATTAACTTTTTAATAAATATTGTTATAAATGTATTAAAAGAAATCACTTTTGTATGCTGCTGCAAAAAAATCAGCTTTTAGCAAACACTGATCTGTCTTGTTCGGTTATACTGTACACGTTAGCACTGTTTTGACATTAACATGTTTCCTATACAAATGATATAAACATTTCAGATGCCTTTTATATAATAAACATTGTTTCCTTTTAAAAACCATCCGAATATATCACTTATGATAGCAGATACAAAGGGCCTGTTCTCCAAGCCTTTGTACACTTTAAAAACATTTAGTGTGCAGTTGCATATTGCGTCCTGAAGGAGGCAGTAATGTTACATGAAATCGTAATAGTAAAGACTCACTAAGGAAACCTCCTGAAGACCAAAAAATGTCATAATGTGACACATCATGATGTAAAAAATGTCCTATATTGATCTCATTGCTAAAGCAGGTGAGGTTTAAATAAAAAAGACTGAGTCCCACTGTATTACTCAGGCTGCACTACAGCGTCTATTCACAGGCGCGATCCCACTACTGATCGGCACGGGGGCTTTGACCTGCTCCGTTTCCGACCTGGGCCGGTTCACCCCTCGTTAGGCGACCTGGTGGTCCCGAGCTCCCCCAGGAGCACCATATCGATGCCGAACTTAGTGCGGACACCCGATCGGCATAGTCCGCTGCAGCTCAGAACTCCTGAGCTCAAGTGATCCGCCAGCCTCAGCCTCCCAGTGACTTGGATTACAGGCGCACGCCACTGCACCCGGCGAGGACGAGACACGTTCCGAGACCATTTCACGCTGCAGGAGGTGACGTCACTGCCTTCAGACACGGGTAGGTGTTGAGGGAACAAACGCCGACATCGCATTAAAGCAACATGCCCTGAAATCCATGTAAAGGTAACATTTCGGGAGAAGATCATTTCAGAGATTTCTGAGTTCTTGAAACTTTTTTTCTACTTTCGTGACAAACTAACAAATTTGCTCGTCTTCCATAACTGTTGGAGAATTTTCAAGTAAGTTAGTCAAGTGGACCATTTGAAATTTGCCCCTGTTTACACATAACTGAGGTAATGTAATGTACAGCGTGCACTCGTTATATACAATTTTTTTTGTAGAAAATTGCTGGAAATGGCATTTGTTTTTCTCTATTTAAACTTGTTAAAGGATGATGCTTTTGTTCACTGTTGGAATAATTGTGCTTTTACTGCATATAGTTTTATCTTGTTAAGTTACACTGAACCCGATAGCACTGTTTTGAGCTTAACATGTTTTATTAGTATTTATGTACAATCTCCTATACAAATTAAGACATATTCGATTCAATGTATATATTGCACTTTTTTACTTTAAAAATCCATCCTATTCCATACATTATCACACCATGTACAAAGGCCCTGTCCTTGAAGCCTTTATTATTAACTTTTTAATGAATATTGTTATTAACTTATTAAAAGATATCGCTTTTGTATGCTGCTGCAAAAAAATCTGCTTTTAGCAAACACCGATCTGTCTTGTTCGGTTATACTGTACACGTTAGCACTGTTTTGACCTTAACATGTTTTCTATACAAATGATATAAACATTTTAGATGCCTTTTATATATTGCACATTGTTTCCTTTTAAAAACCATCCAAATATATCACTTATGATAGCAGATACAAAGGGCCTGTTGTCCAAGCCTTTGTACACTTTAAAAACATTTAGTGTGCAGTTGCATTTTGCGTCCTGAAGGAGGCAGTAAAGTTACATGAAATCGAACTAGTAAAGACTCACTAAGGAAACCTCCTGAAGACCAAAAAATGTCATAATGTGACACATCATGATGTAAAAAATGTCCTATATTGATGTGATTGGTAAAGCAGGTGAGGTTTAAATAAAAAAGACTGAGACCCACTGTATTACTCAGGCTGCACTACAGCGTCTATTGACAGGCGCAATCCCACTACTGATCGGCACGGGGGCTTTGACCTGCTCTGTTTCCGACCTGGGCCGGTTCACCCCTCGTTAGGCGACCTGGTGATCCCGAGCTCCCCCAGGAGCACCATATCGATGCCGAAATTAGTGCGGACACCCGATCGGCATAGTCCGCTGCAGCTCAGAACTCCTGAGGTTTAAATAAAAAAGACTGAGACCCACTGTATTACTCAGGCTGCACTACAGCGTCTATTGACAGGCGCGATCCCACTACTGATCGGCACGGGGGCTTTGACCTGCTCTGTTTCCGACCTGGGCCGGTTCACCCCTCGTTAGGCGACCTGGTGGTCCCGAGCTCCCCCAGGAGCACCATATCGATGCCGAACTTAGTGCGGACACCCGATCGGCATAGTCCGCTGCAGCTCAGAACTCCTGAGCTCAAGTGATCCGCCAGCCTCAGCCTCCCAGTGACTTGGATTACAGGCGCACGCCACTGCACCCGGCGAGGACGAGACACGTTCCGAGACCATTTCACGCTGCAGGAGGTGACGTCACTGCCTTCAGATACGGGTAGGTGTTGAGGGAACAAATGCAGACATCGCAATAAAGCAACATGCCCTGAAATCCATGTAAAGGTAACATATCGGGAGAAGATCATTTCAGAGATCTCTGAGTTCTTGAAAAAGTTTTTTTCTACTTTCATGACAAACTAACAAATTTGCTCGTCTTCCATAACTGTTGGAGAATTTTCAAGTAAGTTAGTCAAGTGGACCATTTGAAATTTGCCCCTTTTTACACATAACTGAGGTAATGTAATGTTTAGCGTGCACTCGTTATATACAATTTTTTTTGTAGAAAATTGCTGGAAATGGCATTTGTTTTTCTCTATTTGAACTTGTTAAAGGATGACACTTTTGTTCACTGTTGGAATAATTGTGCTTTTACTGCATATAGTTTTGTCTTGTTAAGTTACACTAAACCCGATAGCACTGTTTTGAGCTTAACATATTTTATTAGTATTTATGTACAATCTCCTATACAAATTATTAAAACATATTCGATTCAATGCATATACTGCACTTTTTTAGTTTAAAAATCCATCCTATTCCATACATTATCACACCATGTACAAAGGCCCTGTCCTTGAAGCCTTTATTATTAACTTTTTAATGAATATTGTTATTAACTTATTAAAAGATATCGCTTTTGTATGCTGCTGCAAAAAAATCTGCTTTTAGCAAACACTGATCTGTCTTGTTCGGTTATACTGTACACGTTAGCACTGTTTTGACCTTAACATGTTTTCTATACAAATGATATATACATTTTAGATGCCTTTTATATATTGCACATTGTTTCCTTTTAAAAACCATCCAAATATATCACTTATGATAGCAGATACAAAGGGCCTGTTCTCCACGCCTTTGTACACTTTAAAAACATTTAGTGTGCAGTTGCATATTGCGTCCTGAAGGAGGCAGTAATGTTACATGAAATCGTACTAGTAAAGACTCACTAAGGAAACCTCCTGAAGACCAAAAAATGTCATAATGTGACACATCATGATGTAAAAAAATGTCCTATATTGATCTCATTGGCAAAGCAGGTGAGGTTTAAATAAAAAAAGACTGAGTCCCACTGTATTACTCAGGCTGCACTACAGCGTCTATTCACAGGCGCGATCCCACTACTGATCGGCACGGGGGCTTTGACCTGCTCCGTTTCCGACCTGGGCCGGTTCACCCCTCGTTAGGCGACCTGGTGGTCCCGAGCTCCCCCAGGAGCACCATATCGATGCCGAACTTAGTGCGGACACCCGATCGGCATAGTCCGCTGCAGCTCAGAACTCCTGAGCTCAAGTGATCCGCCAGCCTCAGCCTCCCAGTGACTTGGATTACAGGCGCACGCCACTGCACCCGGCGAGGACGAGACACGTTCCGAGACCATTTCACGCTGCAGGAGGTGACGTCACTGCCTTCAGATACGGGTAGGTGTTGAGGGAACAAATGCAGACATCGCAATAAAGCAACATGCCCTGAAATCCATGTAAAGGTAACATATCGGGAGAAGATCATTTCAGAGATCTCTGAGTTCTTGAAAAAGTTTTTTTCTACTTTCATGACAAACTAACAAATTTGCTCGTCTTCCATAACTGTTGGAGAATTTTCAAGTAAGTTAGTCAAGTGGACCATTTGAAATTTGCCCCTTTTTACACATAACTGAGGTAATGTAATGTTTAGCGTGCACTCGTTATATACAATTTTTTTTGTAGAAAATTGCTGGAAATGGCATTTGTTTTTCTCTATTTGAACTTGTTAAAGGATGACACTTTTGTTCACTGTTGGAATAATTGTGCTTTTACTGCATATAGTTTTGTCTTGTTAAGTTACACTAAACCCGATAGCACTGTTTTGAGCTTAACATACTTTATTAGTATTTATGTACAATCTCCTATACAAATTATTAAAACATATTCGATTCAATGCATATACTGCACTTTTTTAGTTTAAAAATCCATCCTATTCCATACATTATCACACCATGTACAAAGGCCCTGTCCTTGAAGCCTTTATTATTAACTTTTTAATGAATATTGTTATTAACTTATTAAAAGATATCGCTTTTGTATGCTGCTGCAAAAAAATCTGCTTTTAGCAAACACTGATCTGTCTTGTTCGGTTATACTGTACACGTTAGCACTGTTTTGACCTTAACATGTTTTCTATACAAATGATATATACATTTTAGATGCCTTTTATATATTGCACATTGTTTCCTTTTAAAAACCATCCAAATATATCACTTATGATAGCAGATACAAAGGGCCTGTTCTTCACGCCTTTGTACACTTTAAAAACATTTAGTGTGCAGTTGCATATTGCGTCCTGAAGGAGGCAGTAATGTTACATGAAATCGTACTAGTAAAGACTCACTAAGGAAACCTCCTGAAGACCAAAAAATGTCATAATGTGACACATCATGATGTAAAAAAATTTCCTATATTGATCTCATTGGCAAAGCAGGTGAGGTTTAAATAAAAAAAGACTGAGTCCCACTGTATTACTCAGGCTGCACTACAGCGTCTATTCACAGGCGCGATCCCACTACTGATCGGCACGGGGGCTTTGACCTGCTCCGTTTCCGACCTGGGCCGGTTCACCCCTCGTTAGGCGACCTGGTGGTCCCGAGCTCCCCCAGGAGCACCATATCGATGCCGAACTTAGTGCGGACACCCGATCGGCATAGTCCGCTGCAGCTCAGAACTCCTGAGCTCAAGTGATCCGCCAGCCTCAGCCTCCCAGTGACTTGGATTACAGGCGCACGCCACTGCACCCGGCGAGGACGAGACACGTTCCGAGACCATTTCACGCTGCAGGAGGTGACGTCACTGCCTTCAGATACGGGTAGGTGTTGAGGGAACAAATGCAGACATCGCATTAAAGCAACATGCCCTGAAATCCATGTAAAGGTAACATATCGGGAGAAGATCATTTCAGAGATCTCTGAGTTCTTGAAAAAGTTTTTTTCTACTTTCATGACAAACTAACAAATTTGCTCGTCTTCCATAACTGTTGGAGAATTTTCAAGTAAGTTAGTCAAGTGGACCATTTGAAATTTGCCCCTTTTTACACATAACTGAGGTAATGTAATGTACAGCGTGCACTCGTTATATACAATTTTTTTTTGTAGAAAATTGCTGGAAATGGCATTTGTTTTTCTCTATTTGAACTTGTTAAAGGATGACGCTTTTGTTCACTGTTGGAATAATTGTGCTTTTACTGCATATAGTTTTGTCTTGTTAAGTTACACTAAACCCGATAGCACTGTTTTGAGCTTAACATATTTTATTAGTATTTATGTACAATCTCCTATACAAATTATTAAAACATATTCGATTCAATGCATATATTGCACTTTTTTAGTTTAAAAATCCATCCTATTCCATAGATTATCACACCATGTACAAAGGCCCTGTCCTTGAAGCCTTTATTATTAACTTTTTAATGAATATTGTTATTAACTTATTAAAAGATATCGCTTTTGTATGCTGCTGCAAAAAAATCTGCTTTTAGCAAACACTGATCTGTCTTGTTCGGTTATACTGTACACGTTAGCACTGTTTTGACCTTAACATGTTTTCTATACAAATGATATATACATTTTAGATGCCTTTTATATATTGCACATTGTTTCCTTTTAAAAACCATCCAAATATATCACTTATGATAGCAGATACAAAGGGCCTGTTCTCCACGCCTTTGTACACTTTAAAAACATTTAGTGTGCAGTTGCATATTGCGTCCTGAAGGAGGCAGTAATGTTACATGAAATCGTACTAGTAAAGACTCACTAAGGAAACCTCCTGAAGACCAAAAAATGTCATAATGTGACACATCATGATGTAAAAAATGTCCTATATTGATCTCATTGGCAAAGCAGATGAGGTTTAAATAAAAAAAGACTGAGTCCCACTGTATTACTCAGGCTGCACTACAGCGTCTATTCACAGGCGCGATCCCACTACTGATCGGCACGGGGGCTTTGACCTGCTCCGTTTCCGACCTGGGCCGGTTCACCCCTCGTTAGGCGACCTGGTGGTCCCGAGCTCCCCCAGGAGCACCATATCGATGCCGAACTTAGTGCGGACACCCGATCGGCATAGTCCGCCGCAGCTCAGAACTCCTGAGCTCAAGTGATCCGCCAGCCTCAGCCTCCCAGTGACTTGGATTACAGGCGCACGCCACTGCACCCGGCGAGGACGAGACACGTTCCGAGACCATTTCACGCTGCAGGAGGTGACGTCACTGCCTTCAGATACGGGTAGGTGTTGAGGGAACAAATGCAGACATCGCATTAAAGCAACATGCCCTGAAATCCATGTAAAGGTAACATATCGGGAGAAGATCATTTCAGAGATCTCTGAGTTCTTGAAAAAGTTTTTTTCTACTTTCATGACAAACTAACAAATTTGCTCGTCTTCCATAACTGTTGGAGAATTTTCAAGTAAGTTAGTCAAGTGGACCATTTGAAATTTGCCCCTTTTTACACATAACTGAGGTAATGTAATGTTTAGCGTGCACTCGTTATATACAATTTTTTTTGTAGAAAATTGCTGGAAATGGCATTTGTTTTTCTCTATTTGAACTTGTTAAAGGATGACACTTTTGTTCACTGTTGGAATAATTGTGCTTTTACTGCATATAGTTTTGTCTTGTTAAGTTACACTAAACCCGATAGCACTGTTTTGAGCTTAACATACTTTATTAGTATTTATGTACAATCTCCTATACAAATTATTAAAACATATTCGATTCAATGCATATACTGCACTTTTTTAGTTTAAAAATCCATCCTATTCCATACATTATCACACCATGTACAAAGGCCCTGTCCTTGAAGCCTTTATTATTAACTTTTTAATGAATATTGTTATTAACTTATTAAAAGATATCGCTTTTGTATGCTGCTGCAAAAAAATCTGCTTTTAGCAAACACTGATCTGTCTTGTTTGGTTATACTGTACACGTTAGCACTGTTTTGACCTTAACATGTTTTCTATACAAATGATATATACATTTTAGATGCCTTTTATATATTGCACATTGTTTCCTTTTAAAAACCATCCAAATATATCACTTATGATAGCAGATACAAAGGGCCTGTTCTCCACGCCTTTGTACACTTTAAAAACATTTAGTGTGCAGTTGCATATTGCGTCCTGAAGGAGGCAGTAATGTTACATGAAATCGTACTAGTAAAGACTCACTAAGGAAACCTCCTGAAGACCAAAAAATGTCATAATGTGACACATCATGATGTAAAAAATGTCCTATATTGATCTCATTGGCAAAGCAGGTGAGGTTTAAATAAAAAAAGACTGAGTCCCACTGTATTACTCAGGCTGCACTACAGCGTCTATTCACAGGCGCGATCCCACTACTGATCGGCACGGGGGCTTTGACCTGCTCCGTTTCCGACCTGGGCCGGTTCACCCCTCGTTAGGCGACCTGGTGGTCCCGAGCTCCCCCAGGAGCACCATATCGATGCCGAACTTAGTGCGGACACCCGATCGGCATAGTCCGCTGCAGCTCAGAACTCCTGAGCTCAAGTGATCCGCCAGCCTCAGCCTCCCAGTGACTTGGATTACAGGCGCACGCCACTGCACCCGGCGAGGACGAGACACGTTCCGAGACCATTTCACGCTGCAGGAGGTGACGTCACTGCCTTCAGATACGGGTAGGTGTTGAGGGAACAAATGCAGACATCGCAATAAAGCAACATGCCCTGAAATCCATGTAAAGGTAACATATCGGGAGAAGATCATTTCAGAGATCTCTGAGTTCTTGAAACTTTTTTTCTACTTTCGTGACAAACTAACAAATTTGCTCGTCTTCCGTAACTGTTGGAGAATTTTCAAGTAAGTTAGTCAAGTGGACCATTTGAAATTTGCCCCTTTTTACACATAACTGAGGTAATGTAATGTTTAGCGTGCACTCGTTATATACAATTTTTTTTGTAGAAAATTGCTGGAAATGGCATTTGTTTTTCTCTATTTGAACTTGTTAAAGGATGATGCTTTTGTTCACTGTTGGAATAATTGTGCTTTTACTGCATATAGTTTTGTCTTGTTAAGTTACACTAAACCCGATAGCACTGTTTTGAGCTTAACATATTTTATTAGTATTTATGTACAATCTCCTATACAAATTATTAAAACATATTCGATTCAATGCATATACTGCACTTTTTTAGTTTAAAAATCCATCCTATTCCATACATTATCACACCATGTACAAAGGCCCTGTCCTTGAAGCCTTTATTATTAACTTTTTAATGAATATTGTTATTAACTTATTAAAAGATATCGCTTTTGTGTGCTGCTGCAAAAAAATCTGCTTTTAGCAAACACTGATCTGTCTTGTTTGGTTATACTGTACACGTTAGCACTGTTTTGACCTTAACATGTTTTCTATACAAATGATATATACATTTTAGATGCCTTTTATATATTGCACATTGTTTCCTTTTAAAAACCATCCAAATATATCACTTATGATAGCAGATACAAAGGGCCTGTTCTCCACGCCTTTGTACACTTTAAAAACATTTAGTGTGCAGTTGCATATTGCGTCCTGAAGGAGGCAGTAATGTTACATGAAATCGTACTAGTAAAGACTCACTAAGGAAACCTCCTGAAGACCAAAAAATGTCATAATGTGACACATCATGATGTAAAAAATGTCCTATATTGATCTCATTGGCAAAGCAGGTGAGGTTTAAATAAAAAAAGACTGAGTCCCACTGTATTACTCAGGCTGCACTACAGCGTCTATTCACAGGCGCGATCCCACTACTGATCGGCACGGGGGCTTTGACCTGCTCCGTTTCCGACCTGGGCCGGTTCACCCCTCGTTAGGCGACCTGGTGGTCCCGAGCTCCCCCAGGAGCACCATATCGATGCCGAACTTAGTGCGGACACCCGATCGGCATAGTCCGCTGCAGCTCAGAACTCCTGAGCTCAAGTGATCCGCCAGCCTCGGCCTCCCAGTGACTTGGATTACAGGCGCACGCCACTGCACCCGGCGAGGACGAGACACGTTCCGAGACCATTTCACGCTGCAGGAGGTGACGTCACTGCCTTCAGATACGGGTAGGTGTTGAGGGAACAAATGCAGACATCGCAATAAAGCAACATGCCCTGAAATCCATGTAAAGGTAACATATCGGAAGAAGATCATTTCAGAGATCTCTGAGTTCTTGAAACTTTTTTTCTACTTTCGTGACAAACTAACAAATTTGCTCGTCTTCCGTAACTGTTGGAGAATTTTCAAGTAAGTTAGTCAAGTGGACCATTTGAAATTTGCCCCTTTTTACACATAACTGAGGTAATGTAATGTACAGCGTGCACTCGTTATATACAATTTTTTTTGTAGAAAATTGCTGGAAATGGCATTTGTTTTTCTCTATTTGAACTTGTTAAAGGATGATGCTTTTGTTCACTGTTGGAATAATTGTGCTTTTACTGCATATAGTTTTGTCTTGTTAAGTTACACTAAACCCGATAGCACTGTTTTGAGCTTAACATACTTTATTAGTATTTATGTACAATCTCCTATACAAATTATTAAAACATATTCGATTCAATGCATATATTGCACTTTTTTAGTTTAAAAATCCATCCTATTCCATAGATTATCACACCATGTACAAAGGCCCTGTCCTTGAAGCCTTTATTATTAACTTTTTAATGAATATTGTTATTAACTTATTAAAAGATATCGCTTTTGTATGCTGCTGCAAAAAAATCTGCTTTTAGCAAACACTGATCTGTCTTGTTCGGTTATACTGTACACGTTAGCACTGTTTTGACCTTAACATGTTTTCTATACAAATGATATATACATTTTAGATGCCTTTTATATATTGCACATTGTTTCCTTTTAAAAACCATCCAAATATATCACTTATGATAGCAGATACAAAGGGCCTGTTCTCCACGCCTTTGTACACTTTAAAAACATTTAGTGTGCAGTTGCATATTGCGTCCTGAAGGAGGCAGTAATGTTACATGAAATCGTACTAGTAAAGACTCACTAAGGAAACCTCCTGAAGACCAAAAAATGTCATAATGTGACACATCATGATGTAAAAAAATGTCCTATATTGATCTCATTGGCAAAGCAGGTGAGGTTTAAATAAAAAAAGACTGAGTCCCACTGTATTACTCAGGCTGCACTACAGCGTCTATTCACAGGCGCGATCCCACTACTGATCGGCACGGGGGCTTTGACCTGCTCCGTTTCCGACCTGGGCCGGTTCACCCCTCGTTAGGCGACCTGGTGGTCCCGAGCTCCCCCAGGAGCACCATATCGATGCCGAACTTAGTGCGGACACCCGATCGGCATAGTCCGCTGCAGCTCAGAACTCCTGAGCTCAAGTGATCCGCCAGCCTCAGCCTCCCAGTGACTTGGATTACAGGCGCACGCCACTGCACCCGGCGAGGACGAGACACGTTCCGAGACCATTTCACGCTGCAGGAGGTGACGTCACTGCCTTCAGATACGGGTAGGTGTTGAGGGAACAAATGCAGACATCGCAATAAAGCAACATGCCCTGAAATCCATGTAAAGGTAACATATCGGGAGAAGATCATTTCAGAGATCTCTGAGTTCTTGAAACTTTTTTTCTACTTTCGTGACAAACTAACAAATTTGCTCGTCTTCCGTAACTGTTGGAGAATTTTCAAGTAAGTTAGTCAAGTGGACCATTTGAAATTTGCCCCTTTTTACACATAACTGAGGTAATGTAATGTTTAGCGTGCACTCGTTATATACAATTTTTTTTGTAGAAAATTGCTGGAAATGGCATTTGTTTTTCTCTATTTGAACTTGTTAAAGGATGACGCTTTTGTTCACTGTTGGAATAATTGTGCTTTTACTGCATATAGTTTTGTCTTGTTAAGTTACACTAAACCCGATAGCACTGTTTTGAGCTTAACATATTTTATTAGTATTTATGTACAATCTCCTATACAAATTATTAAAACATATTCGATTCAATGCATATATTGCACTTTTTTAGTTTAAAAATCCATCCTATTCCATAGATTATCACACCATGTACAAAGGCCCTGTCCTTGAAGCCTTTATTATTAACTTTTTAATGAATATTGTTATTAACTTATTAAAAGATATCGCTTTTGTATGCTGCTGCAAAAAAATCTGCTTTTAGCAAACACTGATCTGTCTTGTTCGGTTATACTGTACACGTTAGCACTGTTTTGACCTTAACATGTTTTCTATACAAATGATATATACATTTTAGATGCCTTTTATATATTGCACATTGTTTCCTTTTAAAAACCATCCAAATATATCACTTATGATAGCAGATACAAAGGGCCTGTTCTCCACGCCTTTGTACACTTTAAAAACATTTAGTGTGCAGTTGCATATTGCGTCCTGAAGGAGGCAGTAATGTTACATGATATCGTACTAGTAAAGACTCACTAAGGAAACCTCCTGAAGACCAAAAAATGTCATAATGTGACACATCATGATGTAAAAAATGTCCTATATTGATCTCATTGGCAAAGCAGGATGAGGTTTAAATAAAAAAAGACTGAGTCCCACTGTATTACTCAGGCTGCACTACAGCGTCTATTCACAGGCGCGATCCCACTACTGATCGGCACGGGGGCTTTGACCTGCTCCGTTTCCGACCTGGGCCGGTTCACCCCTCGTTAGGCGACCTGGTGGTCCCGAGCTCCCCCAGGAGCACCATATCGATGCCGAACTTAGTGCGGACACCCGATCGGCATAGTCCGCCGCAGCTCAGAACTCCTGAGCTCAAGTGATCCGCCAGCCTCAGCCTCCCAGTGACTTGGATTACAGGCGCACGCCACTGCACCCGGCGAGGACGAGACACGTTCCGAGACCATTTCACGCTGCAGGAGGTGACGTCACTGCCTTCAGATACGGGTAGGTGTTGAGGGAACAAATGCAGACATCGCAATTAAAGCAACATGCCCTGAAATCCATGTAAAGGTAACATATCGGGAGAAGATCATTTCAGAGATCTCTGAGTTCTTGAAAAAGTTTTTTTCTACTTTCATGACAAACTAACAAATTTGCTCGTCTTCCATAACTGTTGGAGAATTTTCAAGTAAGTTAGTCAAGTGGACCATTTGAAATTTGCCCCTTTTTACACATAACTGAGGTAATGTAATGTTTAGCGTGCACTCGTTATATACAATTTTTTTTGTAGAAAATTGCTGGAAATGGCATTTGTTTTTCTCTATTTGAACTTGTTAAAGGATGACGCTTTTGTTCACTGTTGGAATAATTGTGCTTTTACTGCATATAGTTTTGTCTTGTTAAGTTACACTAAACCCGATAGCACTGTTTTGAGCTTAACATACTTTATTAGTATTTATGTACAATCTCCTATACAAATTATTAAAACATATTCGATTCAATGCATATACTGCACTTTTTTAGTTTAAAAATCCATCCTATTCCATACATTATCACACCATGTACAAAGGCCCTGTCCTTGAAGCCTTTATTATTAACTTTTTAATGAATATTGTTATTAACTTATTAAAAGATATCGCTTTTGTATGCTGCTGCAAAAAAATCTGCTTTTAGCAAACACTGATCTGTCTTGTTCGGTTATACTGTACACGTTAGCACTGTTTTGACCTTAACATGTTTTCTATACAAATGATATATACATTTTAGATGCCTTTTATATATTGCACATTGTTTCCTTTTAAAAACCATCCAAATATATCACTTATGATAGCAGATACAAAGGGCCTGTTCTTCACGCCTTTGTACACTTTAAAAACATTTAGTGTGCAGTTGCATATTGCGTCCTGAAGGAGGCAGTAATGTTACATGAAATCGTACTAGTAAAGACTCACTAAGGAAACCTCCTGAAGACCAAAAAATGTCATAATGTGACACATCATGATGTAAAAAAATGTCCTATATTGATCTCATGGCAAGGAGGTTTAAATAAAAAGACTGAGTCCCACTGTATTACTCAGGCTGCACTACAGCGTCTATTCACAGGCGCGATCCCACTACTGATCGGCACGGGGGCTTTGACCTGCTCCGTTTCCGACCTGGGCCGGTTCACCCCTCGTTAGGCGACCTGGTGGTCCCGAGCTCCCCCAGGAGCACCATATCGATGCCGAACTTAGTGCGGACACCCGATCGGCATAGTCCGCTGCAGCTCAGAACTCCTGAGCTCAAGTGATCCGCCAGCCTCAGCCTCCCAGTGACTTGGATTACAGGCGCACGCCACTGCACCCGGCGAGGACGAGACACGTTCCGAGACCATTTCACGCTGCAGGAGGTGACGTCACTGCCTTCAGATACGGGTAGGTGTTGAGGGAACAAATGCAGACATCGCATTAAAGCAACATGCCCTGAAATCCATGTAAAGGTAACATATCGGGAGAAGATCATTTCAGAGATCTCTGAGTTCTTGAAAAAGTTTTTTTCTACTTTCATGACAAACTAACAAATTTGCTCGTCTTCCGTAACTGTTGGAGAATTTTCAAGTAAGTTAGTCAAGTGGACCATTTGAAATTTGCCCCTTTTTACACATAACTGAGGTAATGTAATGTTTAGCGTGCACTCGTTATATACAATTTTTTTTGTAGAAAATTGCTGGAAATGGCATTTGTTTTTCTCTATTTGAACTTGTTAAAGGATGACACTTTTGTTCACTGTTGGAATAATTGTGCTTTTACTGCATATAGTTTTGTCTTGTTAAGTTACACTAAACCCGATAGCACTGTTTTGAGCTTAACATACTTTATTAGTATTTATGTACAATCTCCTATACAAATTATTAAAACATATTCGATTCAATGCATATACTGCACTTTTTTAGTTTAAAAATCCATCCTATTCCATACATTATCACACCATGTACAAAGGCCCTGTCCTTGAAGCCTTTATTATTAACTTTTTAATGAATATTGTTATTAACTTATTAAAAGATATCGCTTTTGTATGCTGCTGCAAAAAAATCTGCTTTTAGCAAACACTGATCTGTCTTGTTCGGTTATACTGTACACGTTAGCACTGTTTTGACCTTAACATGTTTTCTATACAAATGATATATACATTTTAGATGCCTTTTATATATTGCACATTGTTTCCTTTTAAAAACCATCCAAATATATCACTTATGATAGCAGATACAAAGGGCCTGTTCTCCACGCCTTTGTACACTTTAAAAACATTTAGTGTGCAGTTGCATATTGCGTCCTGAAGGAGGCAGTAATGTTACATTAGATTAGATGATTAGATTCAACTTTATTGTCATTACACATGTACAAGTACAGGGCAACGAAATGTAGTTTAGGTCTAACCAGAAGTGCAATAAGCAGCAAGTGCAGGATACAGTTCAAATAAGTTAAGTTATATATATATACATAAAGTGATATGTGCTATACATAAGGTGATATGTGCAGTACAAAGTGATATGTGCAGTACAAAGTGATATGTGCAGTGCAGTGATTATCAAGAGTGAATGGGGGGGGCAGAGGAGTTCAGCAAGGAAACAGCTCTGGGAAAAAAGCTGTTCCTAAGTCTGCTGGTTCTTGTCCGTGGTAGCCTGAACCGTCTGCCTGATGGCAGGAGAGAGAACAGTTCGTGGGCCGGGTGGGAGGAGTCCTTAAGAATACTGTGAGCTCGACGCAGACAGTGCTTCCTCTGGATTTCCTCAATGGATGGAAGTGGAGTCCCTGTGATGCGCTGGGCAGTTTTCACCACCCGCTGCATCGCCTTACGCTCAGCAACAGTGCAGCTTCCATACCACACTGTGAGACAGCTGGTAAGGATGCTCTCTATTGTAGAGCGGTAAAAGTTCAACAGGATGGTAGTGGGTAGCTGGTTCTTTTTTAATGTTCTCAAGAAGAAGAGGCGCTGGTGAGCCTTCTTGACCAGGCTGGAGGTGTTAATGCTCCAGGACAGGTCCTCTGAGATGTGGGTCCCCAGGAACTTGAAGGATGTAACAGGCTGCACAGTCATCCCATTGATGTGGATGGGATCATGCGAGCCTCTTCTCTCCCTCCTGAAGTCCACAATGAGCTCCTTGGTCTTGGTGGTGTTTAAAAGAAGGTTATTTTCTGTGCACCAAGTGGCCAGATGCTGGACCTCCTCCCTGTAGGCAGTCTCATCGTTGTTGTCGATGAGACCTATCACCGTGGTGTCATCTGCAAACTTAATAACGGAGTTTGATCCATACATAGGTCGGCAGTCATGGGTGAAGAGGGAGTAGAGGAAGGGGCTCAGCACACAGCCCTGTGGTACACCAGTGTTGAGCGTGACAGTAGTGGAGCGGATGTGGCCTGACCTTACATGCTGTGGTCTGCTGGTCAGAAAGTCCATGATCCAGTTGCAAAGTGAGGTGTTGATGTCCAGGGCTCTAAGTTTAGAGATTAGCTTAGAGGGGATGACAGTGTTAAATGCTGAGCTGAAATCAACAAACAGCATCCGTGCATATGTGTTTTGCTTGTCCAGGTGTGTGAGTACAGAGTGCAGCGCTATGGAGACAGCATCCTCTGTGCTCCTATTGCTACGGTACGCAAACTGGTGTGGGTCCAGAGTTGGTGGGAGGAAGTCCCTCAGATGTGCCAGGACTAACCGCTCGAAGCACTTCATGATTATGGGTGTGAGTGCTACAGGGCGGTAGTCATTCAGGCATGTTGGACTAGAATGTTTCGGCACTGGTACAATGGAGGTGGATTTGAGGCATGTTGGAACAGCTGCTTGGGCGAGAGACATGTTAAAAATGTCCGTGAATACGCCAGCGAGCTGCTCTGCACATGCTCTAAGTACGCGCCCCGGGATGCCGTCTGGTCCAGCAGCCCTGCGCGCGTTTATCCGACTCAGTGCAGTGCAAACATCTGAGGAGGTGAGTATGATGGGCGAGTGGTCGGTAGATGAGGGGATCTTGACAGCAGGTTGCTTGTTGTCTCTTTCAAAGCGAGCATAAAAGTCGTTGAGCTCATTCAGAAAGAGGACATCTGTGGTTGTGGGGGCTGAGTTGCTGGGTTTATAGTCTGTAATGGCCTGAATGCCCTGCCACAAGCGTCGAGGATCAGCATTGGAGAAGTATTCCTCTAGCTTTAGTTTGTAGCAGTGCTTGGCCTTTTTGATGCCCCTCTTCAGGTTCGCCCTGGAAATGCCGTAGGCCTGTGCATCACCCGATCTGAAGGCATTGTTGCGTGCCTTCAGCAGGAGACGCACCTCCTTGTTCATCCAAGGCTTCTGATTAGGGTATGTGGTGATCTGTTTCTGAGTAGTGACCGTGTCTATGGTGGTGTTAATGTAGTTCAGAACAGAGGAGGTGTAGATGTCGATGTCCGTGTGAGAGCCACAGGTGGCCTGTGAAGCAAACATACTCCAGTCTGTGTGTTGGAACCTGTCCTGGAGTGTGATGTCAGCCCCCGCTGGCCACACTTTGATGGTCCTCACTGATGGCTTCACACGGTTGATGAGGGGGGAGTACTTGGGGGTGAGAAACAAAGAAAGGTGATCTGATTGTCCGAAGTGGGGGAGGGGGGTCACAGCATAGGCTTCAGCCATGTTTGTATAAACTTGATCCAGAGTTTTGTTTCCTCTGGTGTGACAGAGAATGTTTTTATGAAATTTAGGAAATACCGTCTTCAAATTGGAATGATTAAAATCGCCCGCCACAATGTATGCAGCCTCTGGGTGATCAGTCTGTTGTTTACTGATGGCCGCATGAAGTTCGTTCATAGCAAGCTTGGCATCAGCATCAGGAGGAATGTAAGTGGCAGTTATAATGGTGGATGTGAACTCCCGCGGCAGATAGAACGGTCTGCACTTAACCATGAGAAACTCTAGGTTAGCTGAGCAGTGTCTCCCAATGATAGTAGAGTTCGTGCACCAGGCTTTGTTAACATAGATGCACAATCCCCCACCTCTGGTCTTACCGGAGTCATGTAAGTCATGAAATCGTACTAGTAAAGACTCACTAAGGAAACCTCCTGAAGACCAAAAAATGTCATAATGTGACACATCATGATGTAAATGTCCTATATTGATCTCATTGGCAAAGCAGGTGAGGTTTAAATAAAAAAAGACTGAGTCCCACTGTATTACTCAGGCTGCACTACAGCGTCTATTCACAGGCGCGATCCCACTACTGATCGGCACGGGGGCTTTGACCTGCTCCGTTTCCGACCTGGGCCGGTTCACCCCTCGTTAGGCGACCTGGTGGTCCCGAGCTCCCCCAGGAGCACCATATCGATGCCGAACTTAGTGCGGACACCCGATCGGCATAGTCCGCTGCAGCTCAGAACTCCTGAGCTCAAGTGATCCGCCAGCCTCAGCCTCCCAGTGACTTGGATTACAGGCGCACGCCACTGCACCCGGCGAGGACGAGACACGTTCCGAGACCATTTCACGCTGCAGGAGGTGACGTCACTGCCTTCAGATACGGGTAGGTGTTGAGGGAACAAATGCAGACATCGCAATAAAGCAACATGCCCTGAAATCCATGTAAAGGTAACATATCGGGAGAAGATCATTTCAGAGATCTCTGAGTTCTTGAAAAAGTTTTTTTCTACTTTCATGACAAACTAACAAATTTGCTCGTCTTCCATAACTGTTGGAGAATTTTCAAGTAAGTTAGTCAAGTGGACCATTTGAAATTTGCCCCTTTTTACACATAACTGAGGTAATGTAATGTTTAGCGTGCACTCGTTATATACAATTTTTTTGTAGAAAATTGCTGGAAATGGCATTTGTTTTTCTCTATTTGAACTTGTTAAAGGATGACACTTTTGTTCACTGTTGGAATAATTGTGCTTTTACTGCATATAGTTTTGTCTTGTTAAGTTACACTAAACCCGATAGCACTGTTTTGAGCTTAACATACTTTATTAGTATTTATGTACAATCTCCTATACAAATTATTAAAACATATTCGATTCAATGCATATACTGCACTTTTTTAGTTTAAAAATCCATCCTATTCCATAGATTATCACACCATGTACAAAGGCCCTGTCCTTGAAGCCTTTATTATTAACTTTTTAATGAATATTGTTATTAACTTATTAAAAGATATCGCTTTTGTATGCTGCTGCAAAAAAATCTGCTTTTAGCAAACACTGATCTGTCTTGTTCGGTTATACTGTACACGTTAGCACTGTTTTGACCTTAACATGTTTTCTATACAAATGATATATACATTTTAGATGCCTTTTATATATTGCACATTGTTTCCTTTTAAAAACCATCCAAATATATCACTTATGATAGCAGATACAAAGGGCCTGTTCTCCACGCCTTTGTACACTTTAAAAACATTTAGTGTGCAGTTGCATATTGCGTCCTGAAGGAGGCAGTAATGTTACATGATATCGTACTAGTAAAGACTCACTAAGGAAACCTCCTGAAGACCAAAAAATGTCATAATGTGACACATCATGATGTAAAAAATGTCCTATATTGATCTCATTGGCAAAGCAGATGAGGTTTAAATAAAAAAAGACTGAGTCCCACTGTATTACTCAGGCTGCACTACAGCATCTATTCACAGGCGCGATCCCACTACTGATCGGCACGGGGGCTTTGACCTGCTCCGTTTCCGACCTGGGCCGGTTCACCCCTCGTTAGGCGACCTGGTGGTCCCGAGCTCCCCCAGGAGCACCATATCGATGCCGAACTTAGTGCGGACACCCGATCGGCATAGTCCGCTGCAGCTCAGAACTCCTGAGCTCAAGTGATCCGCCAGCCTCAGCCTCCCAGTGACTTGGATTACAGGCGCACGCCACTGCACCCGGCGAGGACGAGACACGTTCCGAGACCATTTCACGCTGCATGGAGGTGACGTCACTGCCTTCAGATACGGGTAGGTGTTGAGGGAACAAATGCAGACATCGCATTAAAGCAACATGCCCTGAAATCCATGTAAAGGTAACATATCGGGAGAAGATCATTTCAGAGATCTCTGAGTTCTTGAAAAAGTTTTTTTCTACTTTCATGACAAACTAACAAATTTGCTCGTCTTCCATAACTGTTGGAGAATTTTCAAGTAAGTTAGTCAAGTGGACCATTTGAAATTTGCCCCTTTTTACACATAACTGAGGTAATGTAATGTACAGCGTGCACTCGTTATATACAATTTTTTTTGTAGAAAATTGCTGGAAATGGCATTTGTTTTTCTCTATTTGAACTTGTTAAAGGATGATGCTTTTGTTCACTGTTGGAATAATTGTGCTTTTACTGCATATAGTTTTGTCTTGTTAAGTTACACTAAACCCGATAGCACTGTTTTGAGCTTAACATATTTTATTAGTATTTATGTACAATCTCCTATACAAATTATTAAAACATATTCGATTCAATGCATATATTGCACTTTTTTAGTTTAAAAATCCATCCTATTCCATAGATTATCACACCATGTACAAAGGCCCTGTCCTTGAAGCCTTTATTATTAACTTTTTAATGAATATTGTTATTAACTTATTAAAAGATATCGCTTTTGTATGCTGCTGCAAAAAAATCTGCTTTTAGCAAACACTGATCTGTCTTGTTCGGTTATACTGTACACGTTAGCACTGTTTTGACCTTAACATGTTTTCTATACAAATGATATATACATTTTAGATGCCTTTTATATATTGCACATTGTTTCCTTTTAAAAACCATCCAAATATATCACTTATGATAGCAGATACAAAGGGCCTGTTCTCCACGCCTTTGTACACTTTAAAAACATTTAGTGTGCAGTTGCATATTGCGTCCTGAAGGAGGCAGTAATGTTACATGAAATCGTACTAGTAAAGACTCACTAAGGAAACCTCCTGAAGACCAAAAAATGTCATAATGTGACACATCATGATGTAAAAAATGTCCTATATTGATCTCATTGGCAAAGCAGGTGAGGTTTAAATAAAAAAGACTGAGTCCCACTGTATTACTCAGGCTGCACTACAGCGTCTATTCACAGGCACGATCCCACTACTGATCGGCACGGGGGCTTTGACCTGCTCCGTTTCCGACCTGGGCCGGTTCACCCCTCGTTAGGCGACCTGGTGGTCCCAAGCTCCCCCAGGAGCACCATATCGATGCCGAACTTAGTGCGGACACCCGATCGGCATAGTCCGCTGCAGCTCAGAACTCCTGAGCTCAAGTGATCCGCCAGCCTCAGCCTCCCAGTGACTTGGATTACAGGCGCACGCCACTGCACCCGGCGAGGACGAGACACGTTCCGAGACCATTTCACGCTGCAGGAGGTGACGTCACTGCCTTCAGATACGGGTAGGTGTTGAGGGAACAAATGCAGACATCGCATTAAAGCAACATGCCCTGAAATCCATGTAAAGGTAACATATCGGGAGAAGATCATTTCAGAGATCTCTGAGTTCTTGAAAAAGTTTTTTTCTACTTTCATGACAAACTAACAAATTTGCTCGTCTTCCATAACTGTTGGAGAATTTTCAAGTAAGTTAGTCAAGTGGACCATTTGAAATTTGCCCCTTTTTACACATAACTGAGGTAATGTAATGTTTAGCGTGCACTCGTTATATACAATTTTTTTTGTAGAAAATTGCTGGAAATAGCATTTGTTTTTCTCTATTTGAACTTGTTAAAGGATGACGCTTTTGTTCACTGTTGGAATAATTGTGCTTTTACTGCATATAGTTTTGTCTTGTTAAGTTACACTAAACCCGATAGCACTGTTTTGAGCTTAACATACTTTATTAGTATTTATGTACAATCTCCTATACAAATTATTAAAACATATTCGATTCAATGCATATACTGCACTTTTTTAGTTTAAAAATCCATCCTATTCCATACATTATCACACCATGTACAAAGGCCCTGTCCTTGAAGCCTTTATTATTAACTTTTTAATGAATATTGTTATTAAGTTATTAAAAGATATTGCTTTTGTATGCTGCTGCAAAAAAATCTGCTTTTAGCAAACACTGATCTGTCTTGTTCGGTTATACTGTACACGTTAGCACTGTTTTGACCTTAACATGTTTTCTATACAAATGATATATACATTTTAGATGCCTTTTATATATTGCACATTGTTTCCTTTTAAAAACCATCCAAATATATCACTTATGATAGCAGATACAAAGGGCCTGTTCTCCACGCCTTTGTACACTTTAAAAACATTTAGTGTGCAGTTGCATATTGCGTCCTGAATGAGGCAGTAATGTTACATGAAATCGTACTAGTAAAGACTCACTAAGGAAACCTCCTGAAGACCAAAAAATGTCATAATGTGACACATCATGATGTAAATGTCCTATATGTCCTATATTGATCTCATTGGCAAAGCAGATGAGGTTTAAATAAAAAAAGACTGAGTCCCACTGTATTACTCAGGCTGCACTACAGCGTCTATTCACAGGCGCGATCCCACTACTGATCGGCACGGGGGCTTTGACCTGCTCCGTTTCCGACCTGGGCCGGTTCACCCCTCGTTAGGCGACCTGGTGGTCCCGAGCTCCCCCAGGAGCACCATATCGATGCCGAACTTAGTGCGGACACCCGATCGGCATAGTCCGCTGCAGCTCAGAACTCCTGAGCTCAAGTGATCCGCCAGCCTCAGCCTCCCAGTGACTTGGATTACAGGCGCACGCCACTGCACCCGGCGAGGACGAGACACGTTCCGAGACCATTTCACGCTGCAGGAGGTGACGTCACTGCCTTCAGATACGGGTAGGTGTTGAGGGAACAAATGCAGACATCGCAATAAAGCAACATGCCCTGAAATCCATGTAAAGGTAACATATCGGGAGAAGATCATTTCAGAGATCTCTGAGTTCTTGAAAAAGTTTTTTTCTACTTTCATGACAAACTAACAAATTTGCTCGTCTTCCATAACTGTTGGAGAATTTTCAAGTAAGTTAGTCAAGTGGACCATTTGAAATTTGCCCCTTTTTACACATAACTGAGGTAATGTAATGTTTAGCGTGCACTCGTTATATACAATTTTTTTGTAGAAAATTGCTGGAAATGGCATTTGTTTTTCTCTATTTGAACTTGTTAAAGGATGACACTTTTGTTCACTGTTGGAATAATTGTGCTTTTACTGCATATAGTTTTGTCTTGTTAAGTTACACTAAACCCGATAGCACTGTTTTGAGCTTAACATACTTTATTAGTATTTATGTACAATCTCCTATACAAATTATTAAAACATATTCGATTCAATGCATATACTGCACTTTTTTAGTTTAAAAATCCATCCTATTCCATACATTATCACACCATGTACAAAGGCCCTGTCCTTGAAGCCTTTATTATTAACTTTTTAATGAATATTGTTATTAACTTATTAAAAGATATCGCTTTTGTATGCTGCTGCAAAAAAATCTGCTTTTAGCAAACACTGATCTGTCTTGTTCGGTTATACTGTACACGTTAGCACTGTTTTGACCTTAACATGTTTTCTATACAAATGATATATACATTTTAGATGCCTTTTATATATTGCACATTGTTTCCTTTTAAAAACCATCCAAATATATCACTTATGATAGCAGATACAAAGGGCCTGTTCTCCACGCCTTTGTACACTTTAAAAACATTTAGTGTGCAGTTGCATATTGCGTCCTGAAGGAGGCAGTAATGTTACATGAAATCGTACTAGTAAAGACTCACTAAGGAAACCTCCTGAAGACCAAAAAATGTCATAATGTGACACATCATGATGTAAATGTCCTATATGTCCTATATTGATCTCATTGGCAAAGCAGATGAGGTTTAAATAAAAAAAGACTGAGTCCCACTGTATTACTCAGGCTGCACTACAGCGTCTATTCACAGGCGCGATCCCACTACTGATCGGCACGGGGGCTTTGACCTGCTCCGTTTCCGACCTGGGCCGGTTCACCCCTCGTTAGGCGACCTGGTGGTCCCGAGCTCCCCCAGGAGCACCATATCGATGCCGAACTTAGTGCGGACACCCGATCGGCATAGTCCGCTGCAGCTCAGAACTCCTGAGCTCAAGTGATCCGCCAGCCTCAGCCTCCCAGTGACTTGGATTACAGGCGCACGCCACTGCACCCGGCGAGGACGAGACACGTTCCGAGACCATTTCACGCTGCAGGAGGTGACGTCACTGCCTTCAGATACGGGTAGGTGTTGAGGGAACAAATGCAGACATCGCATTAAAGCAACATGCCCTGAAATCCATGTAAAGGTAACATATCGGGAGAAGATCATTTCAGAGATCTCTGAGTTCTTGAAAAAGTTTTTTTCTACTTTCATGACAAACTAACAAATTTGCTCGTCTTCCATAACTGTTGGAGAATTTTCAAGTAAGTTAGTCAAGTGGACCATTTGAAATTTGCCCCTTTTTACACATAACTGAGGTAATGTAATGTACAGCGTGCACTCGTTATATACAATTTTTTTTGTAGAAAATTGCTGGAAATGGCATTTGTTTTTCTCTATTTGAACTTGTTAAAGGATGATGCTTTTGTTCACTGTTGGAATAATTGTGCTTTTACTGCATATAGTTTTGTCTTGTTAAGTTACACTAAACCCGATAGCACTGTTTTGAGCTTAACATATTTTATTAGTATTTATGTACAATCTCCTATACAAATTATTAAAACATATTCGATTCAATGCATATATTGCACTTTTTTAGTTTAAAAATCCATCCTATTCCATAGATTATCACACCATGTACAAAGGCCCTGTCCTTGAAGCCTTTATTATTAACTTTTTAATGAATATTGTTATTAACTTATTAAAAGATATCGCTTTTGTATGCTGCTGCAAAAAAATCTGCTTTTAGCAAACACTGATCTGTCTTGTTCGGTTATACTGTACACGTTAGCACTGTTTTGACCTTAACATGTTTTCTATACAAATGATATATACATTTTAGATGCCTTTTATATATTGCACATTGTTTCCTTTTAAAAACCATCCAAATATATCACTTATGATAGCAGATACAAAGGGCCTGTTCTCCACGCCTTTGTACACTTTAAAAACATTTAGTGTGCAGTTGCATATTGCGTCCTGAAGGAGGCAGTAATGTTACATGAAATCGTACTAGTAAAGACTCACTAAGGAAACCTCCTGAAGACCAAAAAATGTCATAATGTGACACATCATGATGTAAAAAATGTCCTATATTGATCTCATTGGCAAAGCAGGTGAGGTTTAAATAAAAAAAGACTGAGTCCCACTGTATTACTCAGGCTGCACTACAGCGTCTATTCACAGGCGCGATCCCACTACTGATCGGCACGGGGGCTTTGACCTGCTCCGTTTCCGACCTGGGCCGGTTCACCCCTCGTTAGGCGACCTGGTGGTCCCGAGCTCCCCCAGGAGCACCATATCGATGCCGAACTTAGTGCGGACACCCGATCGGCATAGTCCGCTGCAGCTCAGAACTCCTGAGCTCAAGTGATCCGCCAGCCTCAGCCTCCCAGTGACTTGGATTACAGGCGCACGCCACTGCACCCGGCGAGGACGAGACACGTTCCGAGACCATTTCACGCTGCAGGAGGTGACGTCACTGCCTTCAGATACGGGTAGGTGTTGAGGGAACAAATGCAGACATCGCAATAAAGCAACATGCCCTGAAATCCATGTAAAGGTAACATATCGGGAGAAGATCATTTCAGAGATCTCTGAGTTCTTGAAAAAGTTTTTTTCTACTTTCATGACAAACTAACAAATTTGCTCGTCTTCCATAACTGTTGGAGAATTTTCAAGTAAGTTAGTCAAGTGGACCATTTGAAATTTGCCCCTTTTTACACATAACTGAGGTAATGTAATGTTTAGCGTGCACTCGTTATATACAATTTTTTTGTAGAAAATTGCTGGAAATGGCATTTGTTTTTCTCTATTTGAACTTGTTAAAGGATGACACTTTTGTTCACTGTTGGAATAATTGTGCTTTTACTGCATATAGTTTTGTCTTGTTAAGTTACACTAAACCCGATAGCACTGTTTTGAGCTTAACATACTTTATTAGTATTTATGTACAATCTCCTATACAAATTATTAAAACATATTCGATTCAATGCATATACTGCACTTTTTTAGTTTAAAAATCCATCCTATTCCATACATTATCACACCATGTACAAAGGCCCTGTCCTTGAAGCCTTTATTATTAACTTTTTAATGAATATTGTTATTAACTTATTAAAAGATATCGCTTTTGTATGCTGCTGCAAAAAAATCTGCTTTTAGCAAACACTGATCTGTCTTGTTCGGTTATACTGTACACGTTAGCACTGTTTTGACCTTAACATGTTTTCTATACAAATGATATATACATTTTAGATGCCTTTTATATATTGCACATTGTTTCCTTTTAAAAACCATCCAAATATATCACTTATGATAGCAGATACAAAGGGCCTGTTCTTCACGCCTTTGTACACTTTAAAAACATTTAGTGTGCAGTTGCATATTGCGTCCTGAAGGAGGCAGTAATGTTACATGAAATCGTACTAGTAAAGACTCACTAAGGAAACCTCCTGAAGACCAAAAAATGTCATAATGTGACACATCATGATGTAAAAAATGTCCTATATTGATCTCATTGGTAAAGCAGGTGAGGTTTAAATAAAAAACACTGAGTCCCACTGTATTACTCAGGCTGCACTACAGCGTCTATTCACAGGCGCGATCCCACTACTGATCGGCACGGGGGCTTTGAACTGCTCCGTTTCCGACCTGGGCCGGTTCACCCCTCGTTAGGCGACCTGGTGGTCCCGAGCTCCCCCAGGAGCACCATATCGATGCCGAACTTAGTGCGGACACCCGATCGGCATAGTCCGCTGCAGCTCAGAACTCCTGAGCTCAAGTGATCCGCCAGCCTCAGCCTCCCAGTGACTTGGATTACAGGCGCACGCCACTGCACCCGGCGAGGACGAGACACGTTCCGAGACCATTTCACGCTGCAGGAGGTGACGTCACTGCCTTCAGATACGGGTAGGTGTTGAGGGAACAAATGCAGACATCGCAATAAAGCAACATGCCCTGAAATCCATGTAAAGGTAACATATCGGGAGAAGATCATTTCAGAGATCTCTGAGTTCTTGAAAAAGTTTTTTTCTACTTTCATGACAAACTAACAAATTTGCTCGTCTTCCATAACTGTTGGAGAATTTTCAAGTAAGTTAGTCAAGTGGACCATTTGAAATTTGCCCCTTTTTACACATAACTGAGGTAATGTAATGTTACAGCGTGCACTCGTTATATACAATTTTTTTTGTAGAAAATTGCTGGAAATGGCATTTGTTTTTCTCTATTTGAACTTGTTAAAGGATGACACTTTTGTTCACTGTTGGAATAATTGTGCTTTTACTGCATATAGTTTTGTCTTGTTAAGTTACACTAAACCCGATAGCACTGTTTTGAGCTTAACATATTTTATTAGTATTTATGTACAATCTCCTATACAAATTATTAAAACATATTCGATTCAATGCATATACTGCACTTTTTTAGTTTAAAAATCCATCCTATTCCATACATTATCACACCATGTACAAAGGCCCTGTCCTTGAAGCCTTTATTATTAACTTTTTAATGAATATTGTTATTAACTTATTAAAAGATATCGCTTTTGTATGCTGCTGCAAAAAAATCTGCTTTTAGCAAACACTGATCTGTCTTGTTCGGTTATACTGTACACGTTAGCACTGTTTTGACCTTAACATGTTTTCTATACAAATGATATATACATTTTAGATGCCTTTTATATATTGCACATTGTTTCCTTTTAAAAACCATCCAAATATATCACTTATGATAGCAGATACAAAGGGCCTGTTCTTCACGCCTTTGTACACTTTAAAAACATTTAGTGTGCAGTTGCATATTGCGTCCTGAAGGAGGCAGTAATGTTACATGAAATCGTACTAGTAAAGACTCACTAAGGAAACCTCCTGAAGACCAAAAAATGTCATAATGTGACACATCATGATGTAAAAAATGTCCTATATTGATCTCATTGGTAAAGCAGGTGAGGTTTAAATAAAAAACACTGAGTCCCACTGTATTACTCAGGCTGCACTACAGCGTCTATTCACAGGCGCGATCCCACTACTGATCGGCACGGGGGCTTTGAACTGCTCCGTTTCCGACCTGGGCCGGTTCACCCCTCGTTAGGCGACCTGGTGGTCCCGAGCTCCCCCAGGAGCACCATATCGATGCCGAACTTAGTGCGGACACCCGATCGGCATAGTCCGCTGCAGCTCAGAACTCCTGAGCTCAAGTGATCCGCCAGCCTCAGCCTCCCAGTGACTTGGATTACAGGCGCACGCCACTGCACCCGGCGAGGACGAGACACGTTCCGAGACCATTTCACGCTGCAGGAGGTGACGTCACTGCCTTCAGATACGGGTAGGTGTTGAGGGAACAAATGCAGACATCGCAATTAAAGCAACATGCCCTGAAATCCATGTAAAGGTAACATATCGGGAGAAGATCATTTCAGAGATCTCTGAGTTCTTGAAAAAGTTTTTTTCTACTTTCATGACAAACTAACAAATTTGCTCGTCTTCCATAACTGTTGGAGAATTTTCAAGTAAGTTAGTCAAGTGGACCATTTGAAATTTGCCCCTTTTTACACATAACTGAGGTAATGTAATGTACAGCGTGCACTCGTTATATACAATTTTTTTTGTAGAAAATTGCTGGAAATGGCATTTGTTTTTCTCTATTTGAACTTGTTAAAGGATGACACTTTTGTTCACTGTTGGAATAATTGTGCTTTTACTGCATATAGTTTTGTCTTGTTAAGTTACACTAAACCCGATAGCACTGTTTTGAGCTTAACATACTTTATTAGTATTTATGTACAATCTCCTATACAAATTATTAAAACATATTCGATTCAATGCATATACTGCACTTTTTTAGTTTAAAAATCCATCCTATTCCATACATTATCACACCATGTACAAAGGCCCTGTCCTTGAAGCCTTTATTATTAACTTTTTAATGAATATTGTTATTAACTTATTAAAAGATATCGCTTTTGTATGCTGCTGCAAAAAAATCTGCTTTTAGCAAACACTGATCTGTCTTGTTCGGTTATACTGTACACGTTAGCACTGTTTTGACCTTAACATGTTTTCTATACAAATGATATATACATTTTAGATGCCTTTTATATATTGCACATTGTTTCCTTTTAAAAACCATCCAAATATATCACTTATGATAGCAGATACAAAGGGCCTGTTCTCCACGCCTTTGTACACTTTAAAAACATTTAGTGTGCAGTTGCATATTGCGTCCTGAAGGAGGCAGTAATGTTACATGAAATCGTACTAGTAAAGACTCACTAAGGAAACCTCCTGAAGACCAAAAAATGTCATAATGTGACACATCATGATGTAAAAAATGTCCTATATTGATCTCATTGGCAAAGCAGGTGAGGTTTAAATAAAAAAAGACTGAGTCCCACTGTATTACTCAGGCTGCACTACAGCGTCTATTCACAGGCGCGATCCCACTACTGATCGGCACGGGGGCTTTGACCTGCTCCGTTTCCGACCTGGGCCGGTTCACCCCTCGTTAGGCGACCTGGTGGTCCCGAGCTCCCCCAGGAGCACCATATCGATGCCGAACTTAGTGCGGACACCCGATCGGCATAGTCCGCCGCAGCTCAGAAGCTCCTGAGCTCAAGTGATCCGCCAGCCTCAGCCTCCCAGTGACTTGGATTACAGGCGCACGCCACTGCACCCGGCGAGGACGAGACACGTTCCGAGACCATTTCACGCTGCAGGAGGTGACGTCACTGCCTTCAGATACGGGTAGGTGTTGAGGGAACAAATGCAGACATCGCAATAAAGCAACATGCCCTGAAATCCATGTAAAGGTAACATATCGGGAGAAGATCATTTCAGAGATCTCTGAGTTCTTGAAAAAGTTTTTTTCTACTTTCATGACAAACTAACAAATTTGCTCGTCTTCCATAACTGTTGGAGAATTTTCAAGTAAGTTAGTCAAGTGGACCATTTGAAATTTGCCCCTTTTTACACATAACTGAGGTAATGTAATGTTTAGCGTGCACTCGTTATATACAATTTTTTTTGTAGAAAATTGCTGGAAATGGCATTTGTTTTTCTCTATTTGAACTTGTTAAAGGATGACACTTTTGTTCACTGTTGGAATAATTGTGCTTTTACTGCATATAGTTTTGTCTTGTTAAGTTACACTAAACCCGATAGCACTGTTTTGAGCTTAACATACTTTATTAGTATTTATGTACAATCTCCTATACAAATTATTAAAACATATTCGATTCAATGCATATACTGCATTTTTTAGTTTAAAAATGCATCCTATTCCATACATTATCACACCATGTACAAAGGCCCTGTCCTTGAAGCCTTTATTATTAACTTTTTAATGAATATTGTTATTAACTTATTAAAAGATATCGCTTTTGTATGCTGCTGCAAAAAAATCTGCTTTTAGCAAACACTGATCTGTCTTGTTCGGTTATACTGTACACGTTAGCACTGTTTTGACCTTAACATGTTTTCTATACAAATGATATATACATTTTAGATGCCTTTTATATATTGCACATTGTTTCCTTTTAAAAACCATCCAAATATATCACTTATGATAGCAGATACAAAGGGCCTGTTCTCCACGCCTTTGTACACTTTAAAAACATTTAGTGTGCAGTTGCATATTGCGTCCTGAAGGAGGCAGTAATGTTACATGAAATCGTACTAGTAAAGACTCACTAAGGAAACCTCCTGAAGACCAAAAAATGTCATAATGTGACACATCATGATGTAAAAAATGTCCTATATTGATCTCATTGGTAAAGCAGGTGAGGTTTAAATAAAAAACACTGAGTCCCACTGTATTACTCAGGCTGCACTACAGCGTCTATTCACAGGCGCGATCCCTACTACTGATCGGCACGGGGGCTTTGACCTGCTCCGTTTCCGACCTGGGCCGGTTCACCCCTCGTTAGGCGACCTGGTGGTCCCGAGCTCCCCCAGGAGCACCATATCGATGCCGAACTTAGTGCGGACACCCGATCGGCATAGTCCGCCGCAGCTCAGAACTCCTGAGCTCAAGTGATCCGCCAGCCTCAGCCTCCCAGTGACTTGGATTACAGGCGCACGCCACTGCACCCGGCGAGGACGAGACACGTTCCGAGACCATTTCACGCTGCAGGAGTTGACGTCACTGCCTTCAGATACGGGTAGGTGTTGAGGGAACAAATGCAGACATCGCATTAAAGCAACATGCCCTGAAATCCATGTAAAGGTAACATATCGGGAGAAGATCATTTCAGAGATCTCTGAGTTCTTGAAAAAGTTTTTTTCTACTTTCATGACAAACTAACAAATTTGCTCGTCTTCCATAACTGTTGGAGAATTTTCAAGTAAGTTAGTCAAGTGGACCATTTGAAATTTGCCCCTTTTTACACATAACTGAGGTAATGTAATGTTTAGCGTGCACTCGTTATATACAATTTTTTTTGTAGAAAATTGCTGGAAATGGCATTTGTTTTTCTCTATTTGAACTTGTTAAAGGATGACACTTTTGTTCACTGTTGGAATAATTGTGCTTTTACTGCATATAGTTTTGTCTTGTTAAGTTACACTAAACCCGATAGCACTGTTTTGAGCTTAACATACTTTATTAGTATTTATGTACAATCTCCTATACAAATTATTAAAACATATTCGATTCAATGCATTTACTGCACTTTTTTAGTTTAAAAATCCATCCTATTCCATACATTATCACACCATGTACAAAGGCCCTGTCCTTGAAGCCTTTATTATTAACTTTTTAATGAATATTGTTATTAACTTATTAAAAGATATCGCTTTTGTATGCTGCTGCAAAAAAATCTGCTTTTAGCAAACACTGATCTGTCTTGTTTGGTTATACTGTACACGTTAGCACTGTTTTGACCTTAACATGTTTTCTATACAAATGATATATACATTTTAGATGCCTTTTATATATTGCACATTGTTTCCTTTTAAAAACCATCCAAATATATCACTTATGATAGCAGATACAAAGGGCCTGTTCTCCACGGCTTTGTACACTTTAAAAACATTTAGTGTGCAGTTGCATATTGCGTCCTGAAGGAGGCAGTAATGTTACATGAAATCGTACTAGTAAAGACTCACTAAGGAAACCTCCTGAAGACCAAAAAATGTCATAATGTGACACATCATGATGTAAAAAAATGTCCTATATTGATCTCATTGGCAAAGCAGGTGAGGTTTAAATAAAAAAAGACTGAGTCCCACTGTATTACTCAGGCTGCACTACAGCGTCTATTCACAGGCGCGATCCCACTACTGATCGGCACGGGGGCTTTGACCTGCTCCGTTTCCGACCTGGGCCGGTTCACCCCTCGTTAGGCGACCTGGTGGTCCCGAGCTCCCACAGGAGCACCATATCGATGCCGAACTTAGTGCGGACACCCGATCGGCATAGTCCGCTGCAGCTCAGAACTCCTGAGCTCAAGTGATCCGCCAGCCTCAGCCTCCCAGTGACTTGGATTACAGGCGCATGCCACTGCACCCGGCGAGGACGAGACACGTTCCGAGACCATTTCACGCTGCAGGAGGTGACGTCACTGCCTTCAGATACGGGTAGGTGTTGAGGGAACAAATGCAGACATCGCATTAAAGCAACATGCCCTGAAATCCATGTAAAGGTAACATATCGGGAGAAGATCATTTCAGAGATCTCTGAGTTCTTGAAAAAGTTTTTTTCTACTTTCATGACAAACTAACAAATTTGCTCGTCTTCCATAACTGTTGGAGAATTTTCAAGTAAGTTAGTCAAGTGGACCATTTGAAATTTGCCCCTTTTTACACATAACTGAGGTAATGTAATGTTTAGCGTGCACTCGTTATATACAATTTTTTTTGTAGAAAATTGCTGGAAATGGCATTTGTTTTTCTCTATTTGAACTTGTTAAAGGATGATGCTTTTGTTCACTGTTGGAATAATTGTGCTTTTACTGCATATAGTTTTGTCTTGTTAAGTTACACTAAACCCGATAGCACTGTTTTGAGCTTAACATACTTTATTAGTATTTATGTACAATCTCCTATACAAATTATTAAAACATATTCGATTCAATGCATTTACTGCACTTTTTTAGTTTAAAAATCCATCCTATTCCATACATTATCACACCATGTACAAAGGCCCTGTCCTTGAAGCCTTTATTATTAACTTTTTAATGAATATTGTTATTAACTTATTAAAAGATATCGCTTTTGTATGCTGCTGCAAAAAAATCTGCTTTTAGCAAACACTGATCTGTCTTGTTTGGTTATACTGTACACGTTAGCACTGTTTTGACCTTAACATGTTTTCTATACAAATGATATATACATTTTAGATGCCTTTTATATATTGCACATTGTTTCCTTTTAAAAACCATCCAAATATATCACTTATGATAGCAGATACAAAGGGCCTGTTCTCCACGGCTTTGTACACTTTAAAAACATTTAGTGTGCAGTTGCATATTGCGTCCTGAAGGAGGCAGTAATGTTACATGAAATCGTACTAGTAAAGACTCACTAAGGAAACCTCCTGAAGACCAAAAAATGTCATAATGTGACACATCATGATGTAAAAAAATGTCCTATATTGATCTCATTGGCAAAGCAGGTGAGGTTTAAATAAAAAAAGACTGAGTCCCACTGTATTACTCAGGCTGCACTACAGCGTCTATTCACAGGCGCGATCCCACTACTGATCGGCACGGGGGCTTTGACCTGCTCCGTTTCCGACCTGGGCCGGTTCACCCCTCGTTAGGCGACCTGGTGGTCCCGAGCTCCCACAGGAGCACCATATCGATGCCGAACTTAGTGCGGACACCCGATCGGCATAGTCCGCTGCAGCTCAGAACTCCTGAGCTCAAGTGATCCGCCAGCCTCAGCCTCCCATTGACTTGGATTACAGGCGCACGCCACTGCACCCGGCGAGGACGAGACACGTTCCGAGACCATTTCACGCTGCAGGAGGTGACGTCACTGCCTTCAGATACGGGTAGGTGTTGAGGGAACAAATGCAGACATCGCATTAAAGCAACATGCCCTGAAATCCATGTAAAGGTAACATATCGGGAGAAGATCATTTCAGAGATCTCTGAGTTCTTGAAAAAGTTTTTTTCTACTTTCATGACAAACTAACAAATTTGCTCGTCTTCCATAACTGTTGGAGAATTTTCAAGTAAGTTAGTCAAGTGGACCATTTGAAATTTGCCCCTTTTTACACATAACTGAGGTAATGTAATGTACAGCGTGCACTCGTTATATACAATTTTTTTTGTAGAAAATTGCTGGAAATGGCATTTGTTTTTCTCTATTTGAACTTGTTAAAGGATGACACTTTTGTTCACTGTTGGAATAATTGTGCTTTTACTGCATATAGTTTTGTCTTGTTAAGTTACACTAAACCCGATAGCACTGTTTTGAGCTTAACATATTTTATTAGTATTTATGTACAATCTCCTATACAAATTATTAAAACATATTCGATTCAATGCATATATTGCACTTTTTTAGTTTAAAAATCCATCCTATTCCATAGATTATCACACCATGTACAAAGGCCCTGTCCTTGAAGCCTTTATTATTAACTTTTTAATGAATATTGTTATTAACTTATTAAAAGATATCGCTTTTGTATGCTGCTGCAAAAAAATCTGCTTTTAGCAAACACTGATCTGTCTTGTTCGGTTATACTGTACACGTTAGCACTGTTTTGACCTTAACATGTTTTCTATACAAATGATATATACATTTTAGATGCCTTTTATATATTGCACATTGTTTCCTTTTAAAAACCATCCAAATATATCACTTATGATAGCAGATACAAAGGGCCTGTTCTCCACGCCTTTGTACACTTTAAAAACATTTAGTGTGCAGTTGCATATTGCGTCCTGAAGGAGGCAGTAATGTTACATGAAATCGTACTAGTAAAGACTCACTAAGGAAACCTCCTGAAGACCAAAAAATGTCATAATGTGACACATCATGATGTAAAAAATGTCCTATATTGATCTCATTGGCAAAGCAGGTGAGGTTTAAATAAAAAAAGACTGAGTCCCACTGTATTACTCAGGCTGCACTACAGCATCTATTCACAGGCGCGATCCCACTACTGATCGGCACGGGGGCTTTGACCTGCTCCGTTTCCGACCTGGGCCGGTTCACCCCTCGTTAGGCGACCTGGTGGTCCCGAGCTCCCCCAGGAGCACCATATCGATGCCGAACTTAGTGCGGACACCCGATCGGCATAGTCCGCCGCAGCTCAGAACTCCTGAGCTCAAGTGATCCGCCAGCCTCAGCCTCCCAGTGACTTGGATTACAGGCGCACGCCACTGCACCCGGCGAGGACGAGACACGTTCCGAGACCATTTCACGCTGCAGGAGGTGACGTCACTGCCTTCAGATACGGGTAGGTGTTGAGGGAACAAATGCAGACATCGCAATAAAGCAACATGCCCTGAAATCCATGTAAAGGTAACATATCGGGAGAAGATCATTTCAGAGATCTCTGAGTTCTTGAAAAAGTTTTTTTCTACTTTCATGACAAACTAACAAATTTGCTCGTCTTCCATAACTGTTGGAGAATTTTCAAGTAAGTTAGTCAAGTGGACCATTTGAAATTTGCCCCTTTTTACACATAACTGAGGTAATGTAATGTACAGCGTGCACTCGTTATATACAATTTTTTTTGTAGAAAATTGCTGGAAATGGCATTTGTTTTTCTCTATTTGAACTTGTTAAAGGATGACACTTTTGTTCACTGTTGGAATAATTGTGCTTTTACTGCATATAGTTTTGTCTTGTTAAGTTACACTAAACCCGATAGCACTGTTTTGAGCTTAACATATTTTATTAGTATTTATGTACAATCTCCTATACAAATTATTAAAACATATTCGATTCAATGCATATATTGCACTTTTTTAGTTTAAAAATCCATCCTATTCCATAGATTATCACACCATGTACAAAGGCCCTGTCCTTGAAGCCTTTATTATTAACTTTTTAATGAATATTGTTATTAACTTATTAAAAGATATCGCTTTTGTATGCTGCTGCAAAAAAATCTGCTTTTAGCAAACACTGATCTGTCTTGTTCGGTTATACTGTACACGTTAGCACTGTTTTGACCTTAACATGTTTTCTATACAAATGATATATACATTTTAGATGCCTTTTATATATTGCACATTGTTTCCTTTTAAAAACCATCCAAATATATCACTTATGATAGCAGATACAAAGGGCCTGTTCTTCACGCCTTTGTACACTTTAAAAACATTTAGTGTGCAGTTGCATATTGCGTCCTGAAGGAGGCAGTAATGTTACATGAAATCGTACTAGTAAAGACTCACTAAGGAAACCTCCTGAAGACCAAAAAATGTCATAATGTGACACATCATGATGTAAAAAATGTCCTATATTGATCTCATTGGCAAAGCAGGTGAGGTTTAAATAAAAAAAGACTGAGTCCCACTGTATTACTCAGGCTGCACTACAGCGTCTATTCACAGGCGCGATCCCACTACTGATCGGCACGGGGGCTTTGACCTGCTCCGTTTCCGACCTGGGCCGGTTCACCCCTCGTTAGGCGACCTGGTGGTCCCGAGCTCCCCCAGGAGCACCATATCGATGCCGAACTTAGTGCGGACACCCGATCGGCATAGTCCGCTGCAGCTCAGAACTCCTGAGCTCAAGTGATCCGCCAGCCTCAGCCTCCCAGTGACTTGGATTACAGGCGCACGCCACTGCACCCGGCGAGGACGAGACACGTTCCGAGACCATTTCACGCTGCAGGAGTTGACGTCACTGCCTTCAGATACGGGTAGGTGTTGAGGGAACAAATGCAGACATCGCATTAAAGCAACATGCCCTGAAATCCATGTAAAGGTAACATATCGGGAGAAGATCATTTCAGAGATCTCTGAGTTCTTGAAACTTTTTTTCTACTTTCATGACAAACTAACAAATTTGCTCGTCTTCCATAACTGTTGGAGAATTTTCAAGTAAGTTAGTCAAGTGGACCATTTGAAATTTGCCCCTTTTTACACATAACTGAGGTAATGTAATGTACAGCGTGCACTCGTTATATACAATTTTTTTTGTAGAAAATTGCTGGAAATGGCATTTGTTTTTCTCTATTTGAACTTGTTAAAGGATGACGCTTTTGTTCACTGTTGGAATAATTGTGCTTTTACTGCATATAGTTTTGTCTTGTTAAGTTACACTAAACCCGATAGCACTGTTTTGAGCTTAACATATTTTATTAGTATTTATGTACAATCTCCTATACAAATTATTAAAACATATTCGATTCAATGCATATATTGCACTTTTTTAGTTTAAAAATCCATCCTATTCCATAGATTATCACACCATGTACAAAGGCCCTGTCCTTGAAGCCTTTATTATTAACTTTTAAATGAATATTGTTATTAACTTATTAAAAGATATCGCTTTTGTATGCTGCTGCAAAAAAATCTGCTTTTAGCAAACACTGATCTGTCTTGTTCGGTTATACTGTACACGTTAGCACTGTTTTGACCTTAACATGTTTTCTATACAAATGATATATACATTTTAGGTGCCTTTTATATATTGCACATTGTTTCCTTTTAAAAACCATCCAAATATATCACTTATGATAGCAGATACAAAGGGCCTGTTCTCCACGGCTTTGTACACTTTAAAAACATTTAGTGTGCAGTTGCATATTGCGTCCTGAAGGAGGCAGTAATGTTACATGAAATCGTACTAGTAAAGACTCACTAAGGAAACCTCCTGAAGACCAAAAAATGTCATAATGTGACACATCATGATGTAAAAAATGTCCTATATTGATCTCATTGGCAAAGCAGGTGAGGTTTAAATAAAAAAAGACTGAGTCCCACTGTATTACTCAGGCTGCACTACAGCGTCTATTCACAGGCGCGATCCCACTACTGATCGGCACGGGGGCTTTGACCTGCTCCGTTTCCGACCTGGGCCGGTTCACCCCTCGTTAGGCGACCTGGTGGTCCCGAGCTCCCCCAGGAGCACCATATCGATGCCGAACTTAGTGCGGACACCCGATCGGCATAGTCCGCTGCAGCTCAGAACTCCTGAGCTCAAGTGATCCGCCAGCCTCAGCCTCCCAGTGACTTGGATTACAGGCGCACGCCACTGCACCCGGCGAGGACGAGACACGTTCCGAGACCATTTCACGCTGCAGGAGGTGACGTCACTGCCTTCAGATACGGGTAGGTGTTGAGGGAACAAATGCAGACATCGCAGTAAAGCAACAAACCATGATAGGCTTGCGAATGCTCTATTTTTTGGATGAGATTTTTTTTATTATTTCACTATTAAAGCATTCGCCCCCCATCTATCGCAATATGATATATGTAGTGTCGGGAGCCGCGCAGGCGCACAACGTTGCTATTTAACACTAATTCAGCAGTGAAAAACCAACGAAAGCTGCTAATTTAGCTTCTGTTCGCTGTTGCGCTGCGTCGCGTTTTCCTTCGTGCCTCCGCCGAGGGGCAGGACTTCCGCCGTCTGGCCGCTGGAGGGTTAGGCTGCACCGGCAGCAGAAGGGCTTGGTCGGTGTGTGTGTGTGTGTGTGTGTGTGTGTGTGTTGAGGGTAGCGCATCGCCGGCTTATCTGAGCGCCCGTACTCGGCTCCCTGGGCGACAAAATAGCGGCGAGGCGGGACGCCGCGACTCGCCAGCAATGCTAACCTGAAACGTGTCGTGCGCCGCCGCCCCGGGAAAATGTCCGATGTCGCCAAGAGCATCCAGAAGTGGCACGCAAGTTTTAAAAAAGGCACGGACTTTGATTCGTGGGGACAGTTGGTGGAGGCTATTGACGAGTACCAAATGTAAGTTGCAGCCTGGGGTGGGCGGCCGCTTGCGCGGTCATCCTCCCACTTGCACGCCGCGGTGCGTTCGCCTGGCCGGGCGTGTACGTGGGCGCGACCGTCGCCACGACGCCTTCGCTCCGTGACCGCTGCATGCCCGCCCGTGGACCGCGACGCGCACACGATTCCGTTCTGTCCAGCCCAGAGTGGGCGAGTTCCTCCGGGAGGTTCATCCCCGACGTGGACCGCTGTGGCGAGAGTGGGTGCCGCACCCTCTAATTGGACCGTGCGGAGATTTCTCTAAAGCGTTTTTATTTTTTCGTACTCGTTTTCGATTTGAAATTGGTGTTTCTGTTCGTTTTATTTCGCTTTTCCAATTATTCTCAGTACGACTTTTCGTTCACACAAACAAGGGCTTTCTGGACTTCTGTTGCACATTCCCGGTATTATTTTTTACGCCCCGCAAGGTGGCGCAATAGAGTCGAGATTGCAAAAAAATACGTACAACGAGATAACTGTATCAATAATTTCGATCAAGTCTTTTATAGCCAAGAACGTTGCAACAACTACAAATTCTGAGACATAAACATTGTCCTTGTGGTCTGCTTAGTCTCGCAAGGCAACTGCAAAAAGAGGTCCAGGCGTCAAATTCTCACGACTTCACAGAGGAGCAAAAGGTTTTTTTATTTTATTTTATAGATTATTTTCTACATTAACATAGGCAGTATTTGATTTGTGTGTGTAATATTTCTGAATATTTGTTCTGTGCAGAAAACGTTAGGGAAAGTTGCAACATGCCTAGAAATGCGAAGTGGCGCCTTGCAGGTATGAGATCGTAGAGCCGATCGTGGACGTAGAAACCAGTCCGTGTGCTGTCACTGCTAGTTGGTGTTAATCCCAATTTCTCTGCTTTCTGTCTGCAGTCCACACAGCCGCAAGACGAGTTCAAACTAGAAGACCTGAAAAAACTGGAGCCCAGTATGTTTTACCTGCAAACGCAGAAACTGAATTCATGCCTGAATCGTTGGATTTGCCGTAAAGTGTTTTTATTTTGTTTGTTTTTTTTCAGTCATCAGGAACATTCTCACATACAATAAAGAATTCCCGTTTGACGTACAGCCTGTGCCTTTGAGGTAAGCATGATCACTTCTCCGCCCATTGGAAATCCAAGATGGCGTGCCAGTGAATAACGTTCACGTTCTTGTAGGAAAATCCTTGCTCCAGGCGAAGAGGAGAACTTGGAGGTGGAGGAAGAGGAGGAGAATGCCGCTGGAGCTGGGTCGCCAGAATCCTTTCCTTCCAGAGTACCAGGTACTGCGGTGGCAACTTTCAGAGTTACGGCAGCAACAATTACACTTGATTTAAAAACGTGGACCCTAAAGGCTTCCACTCCAGCGGGAGATCATGCATTGGTTTGGATTGCTAACTGGAATTATCCAAGCCGTACTAAATTACCTCGATCGCTTTTCAAGTTAATTTAGCACAATACAGATTTTATTTATGATCACGATCGGGCAGCTGTTTCTAGTGGCGCTTTCTAGCACAACAATATATGTAGATAAGTCATGGAAGCTACACCTATCTCATCCATATGTGATTATATAACATTACCATTGCTGTAATAATGATGGGTCATTTAAAAAAAAAAACTGACGTGTCAGGCTGTTGTCCCCGCTGCCATTTTCAGCCTCCCGAGGACAGGATGACGTTTCTAAATAATTTACTGATTTTTAAGTGCGGCAGATGTTCATCAAGGACGCTTTAATGTTCCCCGCAGGTACACTGTTGCCACGGCTACCATCTGAGCCTGGAATGACACTGCTTACCCTAAAGATAGAGAAGATCGGCCTGAAGGATGCAGGGCAGTGCATTGACCCCTACATGACTGTCAGTGTGAAAGGTGCAGTGACGACATCATAGCACCAATGATATCTTGAAAGGGCAAAAAAAAAAAAAGAAATACATTATGAGTTGATTGTCAATATTGGACTTGGGAATATTTAATATTGTGCATTTGGTAATGAGATGTTCTGATTGCCTCAGCACAGATGTGAACGGAATTGATCTGAACCCAATTCAGGACACACCAGTAGCCACACGAAAGGAGGACACGTACATTCACTTCAGCGTGGACGTGGAAATACAGAAACACCTTGAGAAACTACCAAAAGGTCAGAACTTCCTAACGCTGTCAAATTACTCACTCCAAATTAAAACTTTTTATTTTGATCCAAATGTTACAGTCATCAAGAACCATTCCAGCACTTTCAGTTTTCAATCTCTTCTGGACTCCCCAGAATCTTGCACCAATTTTTGTCCCCACTTTCACTCATTTGCACTTTCACCCTACCTGTTACACATATTTTATGTTATTCATAAAAGTGCAATATTTGCATATTGGTTCACTGTATACTTGCAATATTTGCAATACTGTGGTCTATAGCAGTCGCTAAAGCATTTCACTGCATATCATATCGTGTATGTGACAAATAAAATTTGAATTTGAAACCATTGCATCTCAAATTTTCTAACAGGGGCAGCTATTTTCTTTGAGTTCAAGCATTACAAACCTAAGAAGAAGTTCACCAGCACGAAATGTTTCGCCTTCATGGAAATGGACGAGATAAAGCCAGGTCCCATTGTGATTGAGCTGTAAGTAGATTTTTCTTTAAAGCAACTCACCTGGGAAAATGTGGGAAAACAGCAGGACTTGTCTGATTCCAGGTACAAGAAGCCGACTGACTTCAAACGGAAGAAACTGCACCTCTTGACGAAGAAACCACTCTACCTTCACCTCCATCAGACTTTGCACAAAGACTGAGCGTATGAAGGACATCGATCGCCACGAGTCCCCGCCCACACCACTGCTCAGCCACAGTATAGTCTCAGCAATACCACGTCACAGCAGGCCACAGCCACCAAGGAAGCTCTGGAGAAGGACCTTCTGAGGTTTCTGTTAGGGTTCTGGCCAACCTCTAATCTTACACCCCCACTTCACCCCAACACAAGGTTGAAGTCTCTGAGGTCTTCCTGGTCCCTCAGGACCTGTATGGGAAAGACTGGAAGCAGAGGAGGTCTGCGTCTCTGCAGTAGTTTCATTCATGTTCATGTGCTGCCTCGACAAGGGAAAAGTGTATTTGTTTTAAAAAGTGATATGAGAATTTGATGTCATTTTATGTTTAAGATGTGGCTAAAATCTTTTATTAATATGATGTTCTGGACCATTCTTTTAGCCCATTGTTGTCCCGACAGTGTGTAATTGTTGTATCATTTGGCATTCAATGTTTACATTTTATTTTTGGGATTCACAAAGGATTGTTCTATGTGTGCATTTGGATTGTTGAACAGGACTGTTTGTTCCATGTTGTTGTGTGCGTTCAAGTTGAAAATTGAAATTTCAATTTTTAATAAATGAAAACGCTACTTGCCACTTTATAACAGTTTGTGAAGAATTCTGGTATTCAAATAGTTGTCACTTTTTTATATTATATTTCAAGCTTAGCTTTTTTTTTTCTTTAAATATGAAATTACATTGTTAAGAAAACGGTAAAATATAGAATTTTAATAAAATAAAGGAAATACAGCACAATTTGAGGTAGCTGAGAAAGTGTTTATCGAGCTAAACTGCAAGGACAGCATGGCCCTCACTCAATATTTCATTTTTACTGTGTAAAAATAACAATGTGCTTGTGTTGGTCATTTTTCATGTCAGCAGAGGTCATGTTAATCAAAAGTTAACCTTTATGACAAATTAAAATATAATCGAGCATGCGGAACATTCACAATATGGACAGTGTGGACAACTGGCCCATTTCTAATTGGTAAATTTTTACATCAGTGAAACATGGCTTGTTATTTACCTTCACTACATCTGATGCATTATGGGTTTAAAAAATACCCAAAGTTGCAAAAATGTTACTATAATGACACAAATATAAATTACTACAGACACACAAATATTGTTTTGGACTGGTTTTGTGTAGTGCATGAACTCATAAATGTGATTAATACATATTTCCAACAGTTTACTTTTCATGTTGCTTTGTTATTGGTTGTGATTTGTGAAAATATTACATGGATATGTTAATGAGATTTAAAGTAAAAATACAAAAGATTATGGCAGTACTGCATCATAAAATTCCTGTGGCGTGTAATTCTGTTTTTAAAAATATAACATTGTGATGAGCACCCTGTAGTGAGGCAGGAGGGCTGAACTGGTCTCACATCGGCACACCTTTCTCAAGGTGGGTGTAGCCAGATGATAAATGTTAACATAAAAGTGCCTAAAATTAATAACTAGAACAAAGCAATTCATCTTTAGATTACCCTCCGCCTTATGGAAATAACCGTCGACAAGCACGATCACATCCAAACGTTTATTCATGAGTGAATGTGGTGAATTTAAAAGCATTCCCTGATAAACCACATTCATATCATAATGACCTCCAAAATCTTGATGATCTGTTCTAAAGCAGATAAATTCAGTGACTGATTAATTCTACGTAATTGATTACATTATAAATTTTTTAAACTATCCATTATAAACCTATATACAAAATAGGTTTAATCTTTTAAACTGCGCCTGTATCTTTTTTCTGTAACAATTCCCTGTATGCGTGTGAGACACGAGGGTGTCTGCATCATATAGATAACTAAAAAAAAAATAATACGAGGAAGATAATAAAAGTAAATTTTATATACGTGTAATGTGAAAACTGTTGCATACACTTCCAAAGAACTTTCATGGGCACCGCCCTCCGAGAACTTTTACATTCATGCAGCTAAAACAGGCTTCACTCTGTATTTGCATGTAGGGACATGGGTAAAGAGCAATTACAGATTTTATTATTTTCTTAAAAATAATCTCTAATATACAAACAATGTCTTTAATTAAATATTACTGCAGCATATTGAAATGACGTGCCATCATTTGTCTAGGTTGACTTTTGTCTTCACGTGAGTACATCCTGCCAGCACATGGTAGGGGGGGAGTGCAGACTTTTGATGGCCACTGTTTTGTCAATATGACAGCATGTTGGTCTTCTCCCTTGGAAAAGAAATGACAGGACCACCTGACCACCGATGAAGGCGAATACCAAATTCCTTTCCACTCCGTAGCAGGGCTGGGCAATATTTCTATGAAATGTCCTATTGTAATTATGAACATTAATATAGTCCTGAATTTGAGGATGGCAATCCAAAATGTGAGCGTCTTGTTGTAATTTATCATTGTACCAAATCACGTGATCCATAACTTTGAAAGTGACGATGAGACATTTCTAATGTATATTGACCAGCCCTACTCTGCAGATACAAGCACATAAAGTAATTTTATGAATATTTAAAAAAAAATAAAAATAACACCCTACAACAAAAAATGACACTTTCCTTTTACTCCTTTCCTGTTTGTACCTTTACATAAAATCCATGCGTAATCAATCAAAATGTTATGTTTTTAAACACTGTTCACCTTTAAATTAAATGCTTATATGCTTATAATAAAACCCGTGTTTTTAAACAAAGTTTCTCTCCTTTAATTCAATAGTTGTTTTTTCCCCCACAGGAAACCTCAAGAACTTTATACAAGCTAAAACAATTTATCTGGCTTCAAAATCTTTAAACTCAGGCATACATCAAGACATCATCAAGTGTTATTATTGCACAATAGGCCATAGGAACCAAGGGACCACTCCAGTGTCCATCCAGATGCATTTTCTTGTACACAGAACAAGATCTGGTTTTATGATGCTTTAATCTGAATTTATAGAATATTAAGTGTTTGAAAATGATGCTATTTATTAGAAATGCAAACCAGAACATCTGTCCAGTGGTATGCTGGAAGGAACCCACTGCATGATTGGCTGTGGCAGAAGTCAGGGTTCAGCGACTGAAGGATTGGAAGTGTCCCGATGCGAGGGGGCTGGCTGGGGTGGGCAGTCCGTTTTCAGGTTTGCTCCGTCCCTGGGGACCTGGGGAGGGAATGGACCGGGAGGGGGTCCCTGGAAGTCTCTGCCACCATGTGGAGGGAGTGGCATGCCTCCAGTTGGGGGGCCATGAAGAAAAGGCAAATCTCGGGCTCCCTGAAATTCGCTGCTATGCAAGGGTCCCATGGGAGGATAGTCACGGCGGGGTGGAGGAGGACCTCGGACTGGGGGAACAAAGGACATTTGAGCTTGTTATCAGGTCACAGAGTGTTTAATGAATAATTAGGACATTGCATTTCCTAATCTGACCATCTGATCTAGTTACACACACACACACAAAAGCCAAGTAGCCACAGTTTCACTATGAACTGTTGAGAAGTCACTGTGCCACTGTACATGGAAGCATAATGATCACTTGATAATAAAGGCTGTGCAGGAACAGTTTTTAAAAAAATGTAGGAATTAGAAGGACATTTGAAAACATTGCAGTTTCCATTTTTGGATGCACTAATGCATTGGATCTCAAATTGTGGTGTGCTGACTCCCTCTATGGCAGGGGTGACTAACCAGTCCTGCACAGCTTAGATCTGCCCTCCAGGACCAGGGTTGGTGACCAGTCCTAGTAGTGAGGTCAACAGACTCAAAAACAACAGCTAATATTAAACACCAAAGTTGTTAACCCTTTATACCCTATAATTCTAAACCGGTCATCTGGATTAATTCTGTTGTTTTAGCTGTAAAAGTGTCAGAAAACCTGCTGTGAGTTTGTGCCTTTGTCCCTAGTTTCAGGATTATTTCTTTCAACATGTGGTAGCTGTTTAGCTTTACTGTATGCCAGAAGTGTCATAACAGGGTATAATAACGGAACCTTCATATTCCCGCAGCTGCAGTGATGCTGTGTGGTGGACTTCTGAAACCATTTTTTTTTATTGCACAAACGGCTCAAATGTTATGGCAATAAAAAAAAAAAAAAAAAAAAAAAAGAAAACCTTGTCAGCAGCAAGTGCAGCAGTTTGAAAGGGTTAACCACAATATGGGGCTTGCCATTATTGTGCTAGAAAAGCTGTTTGTGTTTACTGTTCTTACCAAAAGGAGGCGGTGGTCCATATGGACGTGGTGGCATAGGGCCATAAAGGTGAGATGGTGGAAATCTAGGGTCATAGGGCAGTGGGCCAGGGGGCATCATTGGTGGTTGGCCATTAGGTCTTAGCATTGGGGGAACTGGGCCATTTGGAGGTGGGGGCCCAAGAGGGTGGGGGCCACCGGTTGGTGGTCCATGGGCCTTTAGTGGCATGTTGGGTCCTGGAGAAGAATCCCTTATTGGAGAAATGAGCAAAGAACCTGGACCCTGCGCCTTGGGGACCTGGGATTTAAAGACAGACAGGATTCAATTTGATTGACAGTGTAGAACAAAATGATTCACCTTCACCTCTGGCCACTCTGTGATTTGATTGGATGCACTTAGTCATGCAGTGGTAGAAAGAATCTTATCCAACAACCCATCCATGTGAGTAGAGTTAGACCTTCTCCACACACCTCAATCATGTAACCTGGAGCCACAAGATGCACTTCTGAATACAAAAGTATTAACCCTCATACACTTACAGATACGACTCAGACACATATGGACTCAGGGAGATTAACATTTTAATTGGAGTTGGTGTAGGTGGTTCTCAGGAACTCCTGAGTTTTGTGTGTATGAGTGAGCAATCGCAAGTGCCACCAGCCCACAAACACGCACCCAAAAATGCAGCACCGTGGGGCCCAGACTCTGTACTTACTGCCTCTGGCGCTTCTACTGAAGCCTGAGTGGAGGACTCACCCTCAGCTTCTGCTGGGGCTGTCTGCTACAAAGCAAACGACCCCACAGGGAACAACAGGAGAGAAAAATGTGACCACGTGCTCAGAAAGTCTACATTTACCTCCCAGCCTGCTCACGGCAGAATCTGAATCTCCAATCTGACCTCAATTAAAAACTCTTAAGACATATTTATGTAGTGTATGTAATGTGTTATTTATAAAAGTGTCACTCACAGATCCATCAGATGATGGTGATGAAGTCAATGGTGCATACATGTCTGCGGAGTAAAGACACCGATTAATATCGTCTCTAACATCAACAGCGGTTTCATAAAATGAAAGAACAGATAAGCCTACCAGGTCGAGCAGGCACAGGGTGTCCGAGATCAGGATAACGTCCATGGGGTTCAGATGGAGGTCGTGGTCCTGCAACAGCAGCAAAACATGTTCATTTAATCTGCCCTACTCTGGCCATCCTATTTAATTAACAAATATGGAAAAGATCCCATAAACACAAAAGTCGAGACAAAACTCACCAAAAGACTCATTCCTTCGGCCCACTGGTGCAGAAGGGGGTCTCCCAGGGCCCTCAAACATTAGAGGGGGTGATGGGGCTCCTCCACTTACAGGAGAGGGACCATATGAATCGCCTGGTTTAAAAGAACAAGACCACAAAAATCAAAAAGGTTTTTTAATGATACTGTACTCCACTGTACTGTCCATGGGACATGCTGAGGGAGGAGGAGGAGGAGGTGGAGGTGGAGGACCGTACCTCTGCGGATCGGCCGATCAGGTCGGCCAGGGGTGGGCTTGAACAGGGGCCTTTGAAATTCTGCCAGCTTGTTGCTGACTTCCACCAGCCTGCAAAGGGCAGAAAGCATTGTGATGACCGCCTTGTCAGGTAAAAGGCGCTAGTCCTCGTTTAGAACACAATTCTGTCATGTAATTCTGATAGACTCTGAATTTAAAAGGCGACAAATGACGAAGGTTCACTTACTTTTGCCGAAGGTTGGCGGTCTCCCTTTTCTCCTCAACCAAAGCTCGTTCTGAAGAACGGGCATTTAACTGCACAAAAATATTTAGCGTTGAGTACACTGTGTAGAGTAGTCAGTATAGAGCTGGAACAACAGAGTAAGTTTTCTGTCCCGTCCTAATAACTGTGAGGTGTGTGCTCGCTTTTGTGAGATCCTACATTAAGTATCTGCCAGAAACTAGTAAAATGGGGTCAGTCAAGTGAGAACATTATCACGTCAATTTTTCCCTGCTGGTCGAGATGTAATTTCTTGTAGTACAAGTGTGGCTACAGTGTCTACTGTTACACACGCGGTCATAATCCATACCCATAATCATAATAATCTCTGCTGCACTTACCCAGTTCTCATGTGCCTTTTTCTCTTGTGTTGCAATCTGCAGAATGTAAGCGAGAAAGAGATTCATATCAAACTGGGGAACGCTTATTGGAAAGATGAAATATTTAGGAATGGAAGCGCACTTGGTTTTTGTAGGACTGCTCTGTTTTGTGCAGCTCCTCCTGGATCTCCTGAATGCGCTGTTTGTAGGTCTTGAGCTCCGCCTCGGCCTTCAATGCCTTTCCGTCCACTTCCGACAGCTGGCTCTCCTTCTCTCTCCGATCAAACTCCTCCTGTGTCAGCTTCCTGTCAAGGGAGAGGAAAAGAAAAAGGCATTTTGAAGTACGAAGGCGCACGTACTACAGCTGTGTGTGTGAACAGTGGGTGGTAGTAGCCTAGAGAGTAACACACTCGCCTATAAACCAGGTTCAAATCCCACTTACTACAATTGAGTCCCTGAGCAAGACACTTAACCCTAAGTTGCTCCAGGGGGGACTGTCCCTGTAACTACTGATTGTAAGTCGCTCTGGATAAGGGCGTCTGATAAATCTGGGTGTCTGATAAAATGTAAACATAAAAATCATTTTTGGTCATGTGGATAACTACACGGGCCCCGTTCGGACTTAAAAACGGCAGCATTTGAAAACCAGGTTAATGTTGGACATCAGCAATCAACTCACTGCTGTAAGGCGTTCTCTTTCTGTTGGTACATCTCATTCATAATCTCCAGCTTCTGCTGCAGGGTTTTGTACTGGTTTTCCAGCTGGTGCTTCTCGCCGTCCAAAGCCAGGCGGTCATGTTCAAGCTTCTGGACTTGTTCTGTTGGGCCAGGCGTTAAAGGTCAGGTAGACAGTGGTGACCAAGAATACGATGCATGGGTATTACCCTCTTACCCTCAAGCTCTTGTCTGGCCTTCTGTTCTGTGAGCATTTTCTCCAAGTAGCTGTTCCGTTCGTCTTCTACTATAGACAGAGTGGTTTTGACCTGAGAACAACGTATTGAGGAATCAGCAACTGATTTATGAAATAAAATTAAAAACTGCTGACAGAATATACACTGACCCTTGAAACATCCATCATTTGCCTGACTCTAATCTTCACTGCATCACTGTTCTTGTCTAGAAATGAGAAACAAAAAAAATATGATATATATATATATTACAGGTATATTATACATATATACCTGGAACTTTCAGTAGTGCTTACCAGAAGACTCCCCATTCGCCAGGACCTTGCTGTCCTCCCTGCTTTGTTCCGTTCCATCACAGACCTCTAAAGATCGAAGTTCAGCAATGCAGTCTGACAAGACCTGCATAAAAAGACAAGCAGCATTTGTTTCGTACAAGCTACTGATATATTTAAAAGATCCCCTATTGTTTTTTTTTTTTTTTTTGCTTTTATATAGGCCTTAGTGGTCCCCTAAGACTGTATCTGAAGTCTCTTTCCAAAATGGTGCAGAATTACAGCCACTTTTAGCCAGTCCCACAATGAGATTTCTCCAAACACGTTTGAGCTCTTTTTTTGCTCACGACCAATGCACTCTTTACACCTATCGCCATTTCTAACCACTACAGGATAGACAGACTAGGGAAACTCGTATTAAGGTTAAATAATCTCACAAAGTGAAATTTTCATAAAAGGGGACCTTAAAAAAAATGCAAAACAAACAAAACAGAATTATACTAAATGCTTCTTTAGTTTACAGACATTAATGGTATGTAAACCTCAATGGCCAAAGTCTCTGGTGCATCAACGTATGTGTGCGAGTGAAAGCTTACACCAATCTCATTTTCCTTATGGGCAATGGCATCTTCAAGGTCTTTCTGGGACTTCTGAAAGACTTTGATCTTCTCGTTCAGTTCCTTGTGCTTCTCCTCCCACATCTTGGCATCACGCAGCAGCTTTAGGATGAAGCCAAAAATAACTGTGAGCTGCTGGTCACTCGAGGCACATTTACAGAACAGAGAACATGGAACCTACAGACTTCTTCTGGTCCTTCAGAGACACATTCTCCTTCTCAAAAGACAGCACTTCTGCTTTCAGAGCATCTTCCCTGAGCTTTGCTTCATCCATGAGTACCTGAACCTAGACGGGCGAAGGGACACATGCAGGAGAGTTCTTTACAGAATGGAAGGAAGGCAGGAGGACAGCGTACAATCATGACACAAACCTTGGAAAGTTCCTGTTTGTGCGACTGGGTTACTTGTTTCAAAGACGCCACCGTCTTGTTTGTTTTTGCCAGCTGGTTTGGACGAAACACGAATTCAGTGTCTGTAACATGACCTCAACGAAGCATCGGAAATTAAAGGGAGAACGATAACTTACAATATCATCCAGTTCCTTCTTTCTCTTCTGCTCATCTGTGATACTCTGAGTGAGAGCACTGACCTTTCTGGTCATGTCTTCATTGCATTTCTTCAGTTTTTTGAAAGAATCCTGAAGAGGTGCAAATCATTAAATAAATAAATAAAGTGAAGTGATTGTCACATGTGATGCACAGCACACAGTGAAATTTGTCCTCTGCATTTAACCCATCACTCTGAGTGAGCAGTGGGCAGCCATGACAGGCGCCCGGGGAGCAGTGTGTGGGGACAGTGCTTTGCTCAGTGGCACCTCAGTGGCACCTTGGCAGATCGGGATTCGAACCGGCAACCTTCTGATTATGGGGCCGCTTCCTTAACCGCTAGGCCACCACTGCCCCCGCTAGGCCACCACTGCCCCTTACAGAACAAAAAAAAAACTTATAGAACAAAACCGAAGGCATCCCTGCTTACCTTCAGCTCCTCATTCTCTCGGCGTGTGGACTTCTGCGTCTGCTTAGACTCAGCCAACTGTTTTTCACACTCTTGGTTCTAAAATTGGACAAACCAAACTGTTACGTACATGCAGACGATGGAAAGAATATTTTACAAAAGAGCAGTCTGTACATTTCCTGGAGACCTACCATCTGGTTGAGTTCAGATATTTTAGCCAAGACTTCCGATTTTTCACTCAAAAGCTTTGAAATCTTTTCTGCGAGCTGTTTCTCAGTCACTAAAGAAAAGCATAAGTGATTAAGAGACTAAAGAAATGACAAATGGAAAGACTAAATAACAGTACTCTGCGCCTACAGTAAGACATACTAGAAACTTACGCTGATATTTACGGCCCTTTACCTGGGAAAAAAAAAAAGGAGAAAATCGGTCTAAAACACAGAAGCATAATTAAAGAAAAGAAATAAATAAATAACCACATGGCTTACTGCAAGAATAGTTCTCCAGAAGAACACGATGAAGGTGAGCGCTCCAACGGCTGCTGAGCCAATCACAGGCTCCCATGGGAGTCCGTGAAAAGTTGGCCCAGGCTGCCATTCTTCAGGGAGGGAAGCAATCAGCTAATGGGACACAACAAAATGAATAAACCTGAATAAATATAAATACAGACCACCCGGACAATGTGTACCATTTCAAATGACGCAATGGTGCAAGCACAACTCTCAACTACATTTACGGCATTTATCAGACGTCCTTATCCAGAGAGACTTACAATCATTAGTTACAGGGACAGTCCCCCCCTGGAGACACTCAGGGTTAAGTGTCTTGCTCAGGGACACAATGGTAGTAAGTGGGATTTGACCCTGGGTCTTCTGGTTCATAGGAGAGTGTGTTATCCCCTAGACTACTACGGTGTGTACGTTGATGTTGTGTGGGTTCCACGTGGAACCGCTGGGGAAACGTTCCGATCAATGAACGGAACGTTGCCACATGAACTTCTAGCATCTGAAACAAACTGCCCACCAGGACAGTGCTGCGTAAAACGTGGACTTTCGTCCCCCTGTGTGTGTGTGTGTGTGTGTGCGCATACGGCTCCAGCAGAGCAGGGCTGGCCAACTTTTAAAAATACACACGCAGCACGAACAGAGCGCAGGCGCGGCGCAAGATCATCTACATTTCCTGCCCTCAGCAACCATGCGCAACCTTATATTGCAAAGCAGGCCTGTTGAGCAAAAGAGCAGAAGCCACATGAATGCATTACACCCTTCTCACTACGCTGCTGCTTTAAATCTGGGCGTTTAGTCTGAGATTAGTTTTAAATCTTAAACCAGGCTGCCTGAATAAAGAAGATAACAGGACCCAACACAATAAAAGCGACTAAAGTCTGAGTCTGGAGATAAATGGCGCCACGCACAGCAGCGTAAAAACTGTTAAATCAACTGGGTTAATTAAATAAGACTACATTTGGGATTTTTAAATTGCTTTCCGCGCAAGGACCGTGGCGCGGTGCGTGAACGCGGATTATTTTCGCATCCGGTGGCTAGCCGTGGAAATGACACGTCGGATAAACCCAGCCGCCGACCGGTAAACCGCGCCGGGCTCCCGCCACCGGAGCACGGTGCAGGTTCTCGGAAGAAGCGGGGGCACGTACGTTCTGCAGCGCCGACAGGAATAGCGCGTAGTGAGCGGCCATATGACCGCGAAGCGCCTCGGATCCTTCCGCGTCCATCACCGTTATCCGCCCGGGCCACATTAGCCGCCCGGGCCACTTCCAGGCTCAACCAGGGCCGAATGAAACGCCGAGGGAACGTGGAAGCGCGGCCTCACGGGTGGCGTCGGGGTGTTGCGGGCAGCACGCCGAAGCGGTGAACTTTAGCCCGCTCGCTGTAACACATCAGCATTCGATGGCCGCGGTAAACAAACTTTCCGCCGCGGCCGCTAGCCTGTCGAGATCGACGACTCTCCCTCAGTCCTATTATACAAGTCCAATGTACAGGGGAGAAGACGCAAACTGCACCGTATAAACCCCCCTTTTAATCGTAATTGTAATTTTAAAAACGCGCGTTTGCAATGGCAAATAAGCCTTTTGCTTCCTTAAGAAGAAACTTTTTAGCATATTCTAATAAAAAAGAAAACGGTTGCAATGCCGCATAAGTAAAGCATAAAATATCTAATTTGTTCATGGATCCATTATATTACAGCTAAATCAAACTTATTCTGAAACAATTTCAACAAGTCAGAGGGTTCGATTATGACACGTGACGCATCCAAAAGTTGTCCGTCTTTCGCACCCAGAGGTTCTTTGCTCGTCGCGACACAGGAAGTGATATACCGACGCTCCATTTGGCATACGGTAGACAGATCACAGCGCCATCTAGCAACTAACTTATGAACATTTACGAGATCATCAAAATTTTCCACAAAACGTCGGTATCAACAACCCTAACACATTATTACACTCTTTTTTTATAAACACGTCTACTCACCAGTTCTGCATACTCTCCAAGATATTTGTGGGCTAAACGAAGTAAAGTACACATTTCTGTAAAATAGGGTGAAGAATCATCACTCTTTGTAGCTTCTTCATGAAAGTCTGAAACACTCTGGGACTCCAGAGAACCTAGTGGAACAACAAGAAAAAAAAAAAAATCTTTACAATTTTTTTTTGTTTTTTTTTTTTAAATACAAAAATGCAACTGCTAAGAGAATTGGCACTGACCCGACGATGGACGCTCCACGTCAAAACCAAATGCCACATCCAAAGGATTGTCTAAAATGGCCTGTGGCCCTCGCTGTAGTTCCTTGGGATCCTTGACGCTCGCTTGGCTGTCTCTGTTCCTGTGACCGCCGTCATCTTCTATGCCTGCATCTGTGCCGTGAGGCCCTTCATCCATGGCATTAGGCTGAAGCTGGCTGTGAGCAGGAACCTCTTCATCGGGCTCTGTGAGGTTCTTCTCAGTCTCCTTGTAAGGACCATCCTCTGCAACAACAACATCAGCAATAATTCATGCACAAACAATAATATGTTTAATTAAAGCCAATGATTAACTAATCATTGATATAGTATAATTAACCATGTCAGTTATCTGGAGTAAAATTGTTATTTGCTGTATGGAACCAGCAGAATAATCTCACCGGCAGCAGCACCAGGCGGACTTCCTGCGGCAAGTGGTTCACTATCGCTGACTGCGGAGTACTTCTGTCGCAAGTGGAAGGCCAGCTCCTGGAAGTCGTCCAAGATAGATGCCTCAACATCAAACATCTCAGGATCTTCCCGCAATTCAGGGTTCTTCTCTTCTCTGGAGTCCAGCATCTTTTCGATCTCGTCCAGGATCGAGTTCTCCGAAGTCTCCAGAATTCCCTCAAGTGTCCTTTCAATGTCCTCAGCATGGTCGGTCTGTGACAGTCTAGCAGACTTCAAGTCCTGGTCCAGGTCAGTGAACATGGCCTCCACCTGGAAGAGATTCTTTAGACCAAGATACTCCTGGAAACGGCCAAGGTCCTTCTCTTTAAAGAAGTTCCTCAGCAGCGTTAATCTGAGGACACTGTCACTGTATTGTGGCTCCGGCTTTGGAGCAACATTCTCCTCATCCGTGGAGGAACTTTCTGGTTCTTTAGAATCCAGATTGTCCACAATGTTGGCATCGCTTGAATAGTTCAGCGGCGGCGCCTCAGCCACTGCCGCGCCATCTTCCGTATGACTGGGTTCTTCTGGGTGTTCAGCGGTGTGACTGTTCGCCTCAAGCTCGCCGTCCACCTCCTCCTTCTCCTTCGCAGGATCAGGTCTGGACGACGGCAAAGCATTTTCATCTTCAAGTAACTCCTCCTCGTCTTCGTCTTCTTCCCGTTCTGCCAGTTCCCCAGGGTCTTCAGAGTGCTGTTCACTCTCCAAAGTCTTGGCGAATAAATCCACTATCTCCTTCTTCACTGCAGCTATCTGATGGACTGTCTCTTCATCCAGCGTGTGTTCAGAAACATTATGGCTTATGTTCTCCGATGGGCTTCTGGAGGATGAAGATACTTCACTCGTATTTAATTGCGCTACATCCTCATGAGGCTTCTGTTGGGCCAGCGGCTCAGGAGTTCCCTCACTTTCCTTCCCCAACAGGACATCTTTATGATGTTCATCTTTTTGTTCAGCTTGGTCGTCATCATGTCGGGAACCTTCAAGCTCGTCACTAGCAGGTTCTACCGGTGTTTCAAATATGAATTCATCGGCTGAATGTTTATCCTCTTCCGGAACACGCGAGTCTGGTGTCAAAATCTCTACTTGATCTTTCTGATCTTCAACCTGTTCCACATATATTGCTTCAAAATTGTCCAATTCAGACTCATCGCTGTCTGTCTGCTCAGCGTCCACCAGATCTGTACGTTCTCCACCACCGACAACTTCAGCATCTCCCAGAGGCGTCGGCACAGGCACAGATTCAGCATGGTGATCTTCCACTGCGGTCACGTGCTCTTCTGGCGCGGTGGTTCTATCAAGACTTTCTCCCGCCGAATCCACGACTGATTCTGGTTCGCTGTCCACGTGACCCGCAGCATTTGAATCTTTGGCTTCTTCCGGTTCTCCAGAATCGGAGTTCATGCTGGATTCTGGTCCCCTGTTCTCCGGACTTCCTGCATGTGAATCTTTGGTTATTTCCGCCTCCTCCTCCAGAGGTTCTGCAGGTACTTTAACCTCGTCCTCCACGTGAGGCTCCTCCTCGACGTAGGGCAGTAACTTTGGCGTGTTTGGATCGTCCGCGTGTCCACTCTCTGCGTCTTCAGGCTCCTGGCTGTCCTCTCCAACAGAGTAAGGGGTCACTCTAATCGTCTCCTCGTCGTCTGTTGTCACCGCGTCAAAGGTTTCTCCGAACGTGGTTTGCAACTCGGGGACAGCTCTGCCCTCGGTGACGGGTGGCCTTTCAGCAGCATCTTCAGCGTCGAGATCCTCGGCCGCTCCAGAGGTGAGAGGTTTGACTTCCTCCTGCCGTGGCTCTGGCTCATGACCAGGACCGGTTTCCAGATCCAACGTGTTTGCCAACCCGGAATCTTCCGCCACTTCGTGAGTTTCACCAGCCAAATGCTCGTCGCGGTCAGCGTGATCGAGGTCTTCTGCCGACTCCACCTCCTCGGCGGCGGTCTCGGGATCTTCGGCGACCGTGGACTCCACGGCGGGGTCCTCCCTTTCTGCTGGGACGGAGTAACTCAACAGCTTATCTACATCGTAGCTGTTGAAGGCATCAAGGCCACTATCGAAACAGACGAAGTCGGTTTCCTGAGAGAAACGAGCAGAACAGAAACGAATGAGTTTTCCGCATCCAACACTCAGCGCGAGAAATGCGTGGAATTGAACGACTTGCCTCTGTGGGAACTTCTAGTTCATCTTCAGAGTATATATGATTTATTAAAAGTAGGTCCTTTGGAAAGTAGCCAAAGTGGCTTCCCACCTACAGAAAACAAGCGAGACAAAGAATTAAAGGGCCACAGCCAAGCCTAATGATTATGACACTCGTTTCCAGTCAACACACGCCCTGTAAGCAAATATCATCATCTGGTCGTAACAGGTGAGTGTGTGTGTGTGTGTGTGTGTCTTTACGAGCTTTTCGTCTTATGCTGTTAGAACAAAACTTAACACGGCTGCACTCGCACAAAACCAAGGTTCTTGATCGCATTAGCAATCATTAACGTGGCCACTTACGCTTCCTGCCCACACGTCTGACCTCTGTCCTGAGAGTTTATAGTACACATATATCGTCTCGCCCTTCTTGAAAGACAAAAAGCGGCAGTCTGGTCCGGAGAAGTCGTCCGCCGCTTTCCCCCGGCACAGCAGCACTGAAGGAGAAGAGAAAGAGGATTTGACGCCATGCGACGTTGGACACGGACACCGGGGTGAGCGTCACACGATATGCGATGCAGCCAGGTACGGCACAGCTCTTTAAACCCGAATTCAGGCCTCGTTTCGGGTTTTCCCAGGTACTTCATAAACCCGCATGCCTCCATCACCACATTAACATGCCGTTAATGATCAGCGCTGCAATTGAAGCATTTCAAGGGGAGGCTGTAACTGATGCGACCAGGCCGTGCCGCCACGGTTACTTAGCAACACGCAGGGAAAAGGACTCATTTGCCCGGCTGGCCCGGTGGGACTTCGTTGCCACGTTTATCACTCAGAGCCACTGCATCCGTGCAGAAAAAGTGTCTCTCTGCCAGCAACACAGACCCGTCAGAGACAACAAGTCGTCGCATTGTTTTGTCCTAAAGGCATGCAACAAGAGAAAAAAAAAAGAACATACTAGTAGTAATAATGCAAAAAAACACTAACAAAGTAATAAGTAACTGTGACAAGAATGGTAAAAGTCACATTAAGTAGATCGAGTGATTCGAAAAAGTGACACGGTGAAACAGAGTGAGGGGTGGCAGCATGGCGTGACGGAGGAAAGTAACCGTGCGACCGGGTTAATAAAGGTTAATAAAGGCTAATAAAGGTTTATAACGCCAGAGGTTCGTCTGGTTGCGATGTTACCATGAGCTCGGCGCAGCGTTTACGGGTTTACTGTAAATTGTCACCGCGGGGACCGCGGCTCGGACCGCGGGGCGTGAACCCCGCGGCACCGGCCACGTTGCTCCTCCATCCCCGCCAGCTGCAGCAGCTGCTGCGAGGCGGGCTGCGGGTCATTAGCCCGCCGGCTAGCCCGCCCGGCTTCTCGTCGCAGGCGACGGTTAGCCGCGTTAGCCAGGCGGCCGGTCCCGTGTCGCCATGTCGAGGTTTTTAAATAAAAAAAAAATAAAAAAAAGCCACCGCTTTAAAAAAAAAAAAACGCGACGACCCGAAAAAACGACACCCGGGTGTCAACAGGTCGGCGGCTCCGCCGGGGTCGCCGGCGGGTCGAGGGGCTTTTATCTGCTCCGCCCGCCGTATCTACACGCGAACGGTTGCGCAAGGCGCGGCGAACTCACTGCTGCACTCCCGGTCCGCGCATCTCTTCAGGTCCGAGAAGCGCCGGTCCACCGCGGCGCAGGACGCCGACGCGAGCAGCAGCAGCAGGAGCAGGCGGCGCAAGTGCGAGGCGACGGTGGCCATGGCGGCAGCCCTGCGCTATGGCCGCGTCCAGCCCCGGCAATGGGCAGATCGGGCCGACACGTCAGCAAATCCGCAGGAGTGCGAGGCAGACGAGGATGCGGGGTGTTCCTGGAGTCGGATTACAGCAGCCGGACCCGGGGCCGCGTTTAAAGCGCCATTCGCTCCGCTGGCTGTTAAGTCGCGTTCGGCGCTTTAATACGTGTTCGATGCATATTGGCCGTGCAGTCGGGGTAGGGGTGGGGGTACATTGCGCGTTATAATGCGTTGCACGCACGGCCGGTTGAATACGGTTGTGAGGACGGTGTGTTTGCCAGCGAAACTGTTGGGGTGCCGGTTAATCCACATACTTGTACTGTCACACATCTTCGTTTTTACGAAGACGTCAATCCCCAGAAGGTGTTTGGATGAGAAGGATTCCTGATAGACAATCAATACTTACAGTACAGGCCAAAAGTTTGGAAACACCTTCTCATTCAACGTGTTTTCTTCATTTTTATGACCATTTACGTTGGTAGATTCTCACTGAAGGCATCAAAACTATGAATGAACACATGTGGAGTTATGTACTTAACAAAATAAGGTTTATTCAAAAGAGCCGCCCTTTGCTCTGATTACTGCTTTGTACACTCTTGCCATTCTCTCGATGAGCTTCAAGAGGTCGTCACCTGAGATGGTTTTCCAACAGTCTTGAAGGAGTTCCCAGAGGTGTTTAGCACTTGTTGGCCCCTTTACCTTCACTCTGCGGTCCAGCTCACCCCAAACCATCTCGACTGGGTTCAGGTCCGTTGACTGTGGAGACCAGGTCTCCACTTTTTGTTAAGTACATAACTCTACATGCGTTCATTCATAGTTTTGATGCCTTCAGTGAGAATCTACCAATGTAAATGGTCATGAAAATAAAGAAAACCTATTGAATGAGAAGATGTGTCTGTACTGTATATATCGTAAATTTAAACCCCACTTACTACCATTGTGTCCCTGAGCAAGACACTTTATCCTTTGTTGCCACAGGGTTAGCTGTTTGGTTGTCTATTACTAAGTTTCTTGGGAAGGGAATTTGAATTTTTGTGTGTTTAATAAATGTTAACGTTGTTTACGTAGTAGTTTAGCCCAAGATTATTTATGCGTTACGCTATTTATGCCATTAGGTGGCAGTGTTGACTCCGTGCCGCTGGACGCGGACGTTTCAACAGGCGTAGAAGAAACGGCGTCCAATGAAAAAGGAGGAAGCGTGAATGGGCCGGAAATACGCAGTACGGTGTGTTTACAGTGGCGACGACGTTTTAATTCTCCTCTTCGTTAATAATCGGTAAGGCATTAAGTCTCTGCCTTTGTCGTAAAGGTGACGAAACTGTGGTAGAATATGATTTTGTGTTGCTGTTGTGTGTAGAACTCGATGAATCGACGCACCAAAGTACAAATAAACTCTACTCCTTAATGCCCTCGTGGTTATTTACATCCTCTACGGATCTCTTCATAATTGGTTGTGGTAATTTTTTTGTTGTCTTTTTATTTATTTTTTTAATTCTACTTTGTGCTAGTTGTGCTTTCAGGTTCTATTCAAATCTAACATAAAATAACGACATTTTTAGGGTCTGTCCGTTGCACTAAATAGATTTTTTTTTTCCTGATTTCAAATGTAGTGCAATATGGATGACATTGAAGCAGAATTCCATTGCCATGTGGTAGACGAAAACAATGAAGATTACTACAACAAGCCAGACCCTATCAGATGCAAACGGTACAATGCACAGATGCCCAAGGAGTCTGGCTTTCGCCGATCTACAAGTACCTGTCTGGAGTTGATCAGAAATGCGATGCTGCGCCATCGATGGCAAGAGGCGGCTGAACTCATGAGCAGCTACATGCAGATGCTTGAAGACACAAGTGTGTCCAAGCAGCTCATGGCCTGTGAGGTGAATTTGTCCCGACTGATATTTTTCTCAGTAGATTTGCTGTCGTTTTTAAATTATGTCACTGTGACTGCTTCATGATTTGCTTGTGCTCCAAGTCCAACAATTTTTTTTCTGTGCTGAGATAATTTAAGCATTTTTAAATGAAATTAACTCATATTTTCCCATATTGTGATTGAAACACACTAACATAAGCGCAGATAAAACAGTGATTATTGGATCAAGCCATTATTAGAATGGTTTGCATGCTTACAAAATTTTTTCCTTTTTACATTTTTTTCCACCCCCTTTTCTCTTTGATTTTCCTTTATCTGTCCCACCAGATCATCTGGCGACTCGGCACAGAGATTTTGCAGCATCATCCGAATGCAAAGCAGGAAGATTTTGACATGTTTTACCAGAGTATAAAGAATGTTCGTGTGAATAATTACTTAAAGGTAATTTATTGGATCATAGCTTGTTCTTTTGATATGCAAAATTTTGAAAAAGGAATGAACGACAAATACTTTAACTTTCCAGATAAGTTTAGACCACAGTTTTCATCTCATGCTGACTGGTCACATGGAAGACGCATGCCGACAGCTGTCCAATGCTCAGAATTGGCGGTATGGCAATTTGTCATCCGTTCAGTTGAACCTGAAGAAAGTCATCCACGCCTACTGTGGGTATCTGCAGTACCTCATCTGGTATTCCAAGAAGTCAAAGGCATCTGGAGCAGAGAACGATTCTGGAAGTGACCATGAGATGCACAGCTACTTTCGCCAAGCCTCTGTTACTCTCCAGGAGGTTCTAGAGCAGCCTGGAGTCTGGGATCCCTTTGTGTTAAGTTATGTAGAGGTGAGCATAATCCTTCATCAGATCATTGGTCATGAATATCCTATTGTAATGCTGGAAAGTAGAGATTACTACACCATATTGAGTTTTCCCAGAAACAATTAGTACAATACTGATTTTAAAACTAGGGACTGGCTCGATGCTGACGTCGTGGAGGGAGCTGAGCAAGAGGACACATTTCTGGGATAACTGGGGTGTGAGCGTCCAGAATGCAGCAAAGAGGGTGTACTCACACTAGGCACGGTTGCAGTGAACCGGGCCCGAGTACGATTGTCCCCCCCCCTTGCCCACACCCCCTCTGGCCTGCACTCACATATGCTTTCAGCATTTGTGCCGGAGCACGCTTATGTCATTATGGAGGACGGGGTTTCAGAAGAAACAGGAAGAGCGGCGCTCTCGCTGAACGCAGTGGAGTCCATCGCTCTGGTCACTTTGTGGCTACTACTGAGTCTTTTGGTCCGCGGTGGTCCACAGCCCTCTCACAGTCTGTTGCTAAACAGGTCTGTCGCTTTTGTGGCACGAAAGTTTTCTTGCAGTCGTGCTGCTCGTTTGAGGAGGTTTGCAAGGTACCAGTTGAAGTGTAGCAAGGATGAATAAGATAATCCCAGAGTTTGTGAAATCAGAGTTTTTATATGCTTTGTCCAGCTGTTGTTGTATGCTCTCATCTGCCCAAATTTCCAACAAACATTGCACCTCTGCCATAGACCAAAGCGACCCTTTCCCCGCCATGTTGGTTTTCAAACATCGCAAAAACGTGATATCATGCGTACTCTTCCGTGCTTCAGCAAGGTTAGCGCTCACACTTCATTCGAACCGCGCCCGAGTCCAACTGAACCTTGCTCTGGCACACCTCTTTCAACCAGACCAGGGCCGGCTAAATGAACCGTGCCCGGGCTCGGAGCACTCACGCTAGCCAAACGAACCGCGCTTTGGTGGTCAAACGCACTCGGGCACGGTTCAAACTGCCTAGTGTGAGTACACCCTTATTGTAGAAGTCCACGGTGCTGCTGGCTGATAAGAAGTTTGTAGAAGGTCGGCGGTCAGGGTGTCTACTTTACTTTTTTTTTTTTTTTCCTAAAACTGATTTGGCGCCTGGGTTTGATAAGAACAGATAATGGCCTTGGTCAGGCACACCTAGATCATCAGCCTGCAGATTGCTGAGTGCCAGACCTGGTGTGTGTCAAATTTAGCTGCGAGGTGGAGTGTGGACATGAATATTCATATATCCTATTATAATAATTTTAGCAGATGTGAGTGCAAAAATATTCAAATGAAAACGTTTGCAGTAAAGGCAGAAGGGACTCAAACTCTAAAAGTGAAGTAGCGAACAGCCATCGGCAGCATCCCTTAGCCAAAAACAATTTGCCAATCAAAATGCCAGGCCAATTTTTGCCTTTTGACTTGCGCTGATGAATTAAAAAAAAAAATCATTATAATTTCCAATGTGTTCTTTTATGATTGGCAGATGCTGGAATTCTACAATGACCTTGAGAAAGCCGAATCTGTTCTGAAGAACTACGCCTACAATGAAAGGTTCCCCGTCAATCCCAACGCTTATGTCTATCTATACGAGTTTCTAAAGAGGCATGACGCGCCACAAAATAAGCAGTTAGAAATTCTCAAGGTGTGGCTCCAGTTTGCCTGGAGAAGGCTGTTATATTGCAGATGCACCAGTGTTAAACGTGCAAAACATTCATTGATTGCTGCGTTTTGTGTTCTGTCTTTCAGATTCTTCAGACTCTAGTGCCAAGTCACGAGTTGATGTTGGAATATTGCAACATTCTGCTGGGCACCGGTGAAATACAGTTTATGTTGAGCCTCTTCAGATGGCTGCTGTAGTGAGAGAAATTCTCCTTTGGTCAGATTAATAGCAACTTGTTAAAATGCTCCTTTCTGCAGGTTTGCACGATGACCTCAGGAAAGCTCTGACAGTGGTCATGGATCTCCTAGAATATACCAGCTGGAAGCAAAATGTAGATGCTTGGGAGCATCTCAATGAGATTATGGAACACCTAGGAAATGGGTAACTTTATTTATTTATTTAGTTTTAAATAAAAAAAGTTATGTTATTTGCATGTGCATGAGAAGAGTTTACTTTGGGGAACAGTGGTCTGCAATGCATCTCTCGTGTAGACATTGTTTGGGGGAGTGGGAGTCAAGGAAGAATCTGTGGCTGTCGCTGCACTTCACATCTTACCATGCCAGAAAAGATGCCATACTCAGTGTTAAACTGGTCGACGTCAAGATCAAGTTCCTCACTCCCCTGATTAAGAATTGTAAGTGTTCCCCATTCTAACTTGATACATTAATTTCTTTTGCTCACACGTAATTGCCAGGTCCTGGAGTAACGTTGGTCTGTGGTACTGTCACCTAACCATTTTCCATCATTATCATTTCCAGACCAAGAATACACGACCGCTGCTTATAGAGTGAAGAAAAGAAAGGGGAAAAATGGCAGTAAGTAGATATGCGCAGTCCACACTTATCTACTTACAAGTTTGTGTTGTTCTAATTTCATAACCATTTTCCATCGTTATCTTTTCCAGGCCAAGGATACAAGGCCTCTGCCAATACAGGAAAAAAAAAAAAATAAGTAGATGAGCATGGACGACTGTGCATTCACACTGTAACTGGACGCTGGACGACCAAGTTACCTCATCATATAATTCTACTTCTATTCAGCTCTGCAAAGCCATGGGATTTGTCTGTAAATTGCTTCTCAAGTGAAATGTGTGTGACTGACATGTATATTTTCTTCTTGTAAGTGTTACTTTCATATTTGTGTCCTGTTGGAGCCACTCGGTGGCGCTCTGACTCCTGTTCCCATTTTGATGAATGCAACAGCAGAAACTGATTATAACAGAGAGTTGCAGTACTGTGTTTGCTGCTACCCTCATTCACTATAACACATACAGTGTGTATATATACATATATACACACACGGGAATAATGGGAGTTTCATTACTCCCCTTCAAGCTGTGTGCTGTTGGCCATTGTTTTATTCAGACAAGCAGGGTATGAAGGTGCACTGTGCGACAGACAGATTAAAGCTGTAGGCGTTCTCTGCCCAGTGCAACGGTGTAAAGGTCTTTTGATGTTGGGTCAAACCCAGAAAGTCCTTTTTGTGTGAAAAAGAGAAATAAAGACTTCGATGATCCCAAAAGGACATTACTGAACAAGGTAGAGCTATTATATAAAAAAAATCCCACGTTGTGATGAAACATGGGTGCCAAAGACTTGTCTTTTTCTGTTTTTTTTTGTTTTAAATGCACAATGCTTACAATAAAATCTCCTATGTTGATACTTATTAAAAGGTGTAAAACTAACTTTCTATCATTGATTTATTAAGACTGAAAGTGTGTGTATGTATTAAGCCTTCATGAGGTGGGCTGGGTGTGTTGACAGCGTTTTAAATGGGACCTTGTGGAGAGAATCGGTTCATCCCTGAGCAGTCAGCATCACCGCTTTGTCTTGAGACGTGCATCTTGGATGCAGTGTGAGGTTAGGCTTTACCTGACAGCCAGTTTAGTCTCCCTGGGCTCATGCATAATTCACAGAGCGCCGTCAGATCGTAATGCCCTGAACTCCGCCTGTGTCACCTGCTGCGACTGCCACTGTCATTGGAGAAGAGGACTCTTAATTTGTGGAAGTTCAAGATTTGTGTCAAAACATCTTTTGCATGCTTGATGTTTAACTGCAGTTGTGTCTTCAACACCTTTTTACTGACATTTCATTTTCAGTTTTTACATTTCTACAGTTTTAAAACAATACAAATATAAAGCCTCACTTCAGGATGATGATCACTTCACGTCACTCACCTGACTTATTTGAAGAATCGATGTAAGGCCAATTCTTCTCATTTTCCTTCAGGAAGCATGGAAGACTGTGATGCCATCAAATGCAGCTTCCTGTGGACAACGCGTGACAAATCTGTCCCCCACACACGTAAATATTCATTGCGAAATAAATTCTGGATCAAGGGCGGAGTAATAGATCACTATCATGTAGCAACAGCTCTTTTATTTTAATGGGATGCTGTAAGGATGGATGTCAAGGCCAGACTGCAAGCGATGCTAAAGGTGAACCATCAGCATTTCCTCCAAATAAATATTCCGCTTCAGCAGCCCAGAGAATGAGGGGTGTGGTACCAAGAAGTTCGTGTATAACTTCACATCGATCAGACTCTAGGTGTGTTCATGAATTTTATCCTCAGTACTCCGGCTCTCGTCACAGATTCAGTTTTTTTTTTTTTTTTTTTTTTAAGTAATCAGATTTTAGTGAGCCCAGAAGCATGACTGGCCACAGCAGGGGACACCTTAACACTCCCTCACCTTCCTGTTCAAATGACGAGACCTTCTGTACACTTGTTGGGCTTTTGATTAGACCAGTCGTGCTGTGGTACGCTGGGAGAAAGTTGGTGACTCTGCAGCCATTATGTAACCGAACCCCAGAGCGATGGCCCAGCCACGGGAGCAGCTGCTTGTGGGAGCGGACGGGGGTGGGGGGGTCTGCGACGGGGTACATCACAGAGACGCATCGTCTGAGAATTTATGCTCCAGGGGAACCGAGGGAGCTGTTTCTCAAAAAGACCAAAACCTCATAAATGGGGTCAGACTGGTTACCATGGTTTCCATTATGGTAACTAGTGTGCATGTGGGCATGTGGCCATCACGTATAACGGGCTTGCCATTGACCTTTCTGAAGTGGCATCGATTGAAACGTATTGATCAAACCTCTCCAAGTTGAGATTCAATTTAGTCAGCTAAGCAGACACTTTACCCAACAGCAACGTTCAATTTATTATCCTCATCTTGAGTGAAAACAGGGCTTAGAACTCACCATGCAGCTAATGTCCCAGTTGCTACAACAGAATCACAGATGCACATGTGGTCCAGCACAGGAGACAAAGAGAATTTTATTTTATTTTTTTGCACCACAGGATTGCATCATTTGCATTATTACACTGGAGACACACGTCAACATGTATTTCTGTTTTCGGTTTATGAGATGAATGGCTATAATCCCACAGTACAATTTACATTTATGGCATCTATCAGACACTGTTATATAGTAATATCCGGGGTTAATGTCAAGGGGGTAGGATTAGTGTTGATTGATGACCCTTGACCTTGACCTCAAAGGTCACAATCAATCAAAGTTGTTTACCAAAAAATCTGACAGAATATTAAAGATGTTGAAGCATGTAATTGGTTGTCAAGTGTTTTAATTGTAATGTTCCATGACCAAGATGTTACAATGAAAGATGTCCCACCTGTTTTGAACATGTCAAGGGTTGTCAAAAGAGTTGTTTTTATGGGAAACCTTGTGTTAAAGTATGTCTTTTAGCTGACATAAACTATTGATTCCAGCAAGTGGGGAAGAGAGAGAGACGCCCCACATCGAGTCTGGTGTGGCAATGTTTTTCCTGGCTGAGCAGCAGAAAGTGGCATCATGTTGTCTGCAAGCTCTTGGGTCGTACTGGCTACCATGGATCTCTAGTTATGATGGGAAACAGCACGAAAAATTATGTGCTCTGACATTTTCCTGTGTATTATATACATTTATACACATTTTTATATTGTTTTATATACGTTTTTATTTTCATGACCATTTCATGACCATTTACATTGGTAGATTCTCACTGAAGGCATCATTTCAGGTGACGATCTCTTGAAGCTCAGAATATAACTAGAATACAAAACATGTTTTCAGTCATTTCACACACACACACACACACACACACACACACATATATATATATATATATATATATATATATGATATGATATGATATGATATGATATAGAGAGAGCTCAAAAATATATATCTTGAAGTGTCATGATGGCAGGACATGGCAAGGAAAAATGGAATCACTCAACTCAACTTACCACAAGGCACGTACAGACAGCATCAGATGGACTATACACAACAAGGATACATTTATACACCAAGTGAACACAATCAGGGCAACAGGGACACACCAAGCCAATACCAAAACTCTGGAACGGAACACAGAATCGGAGCACCCAGCAAAAAATATTTTATAGTTTCTGTTTTGCTGGGATTGCAGACCTGAAACAGTGACCTGGATAAATGTTTTGAGAGTCAGTTTTCATTGCCATGACGGGGTATTTTATATCCACAGATGAACCCTGCTGACCTTCCCAGCAAGCTGTCCCGTGACCCTGCGGCCAGCTTTCGCTCTCACTGAGGGCAAGGCGTGCACCTGCACGCACACACCTGTCCAACTGATGATGAGTGTGAAGATGAGTCATATGGACACTAAGGGGGGCACTGCTGTCCAAGAAAGGCACAGCCCCGTCTCCACAGGGCCCCCGGGGAGCTTTCCTTCCTTAATTGTATCACAATATGTCACATTTCCTGGGTTCTTACATGAACATTTTTACCCAGGAAAGTATCTACTGCAGAAGAAAAAAGTTCCAAATAGACATTTTCTCCCTGTCGTGAAGATTTATATGTGGTCTGAAAATCCATCTCCCACTCATTCAGTGTGTCTACAGTATCTCTGCTTCTTGACAGTTTTAGAGTTAATGAGTATTATTTAAGAGCCTCCTCTAATCTCTCATCCTGCCTGTTCAAGTGTCTGATATAAAACCATCCTGTGGAATATGAGTTTATAATAAGATTCTACACTTCATGCAGAATAATTTTTTTTTTAATCAAATAGATGAAACTTATTACGATGAAATATATTACTTGCAAATATTAAACATGCTTAAACAAATGCAGCTGACTGGTTGTAAATATTTTACAGTCTGTCACAACACGTTATTTAGCCACAAAGGCTCAAACTAATGGTTGTTGAGCAAGACATATCAGGTATGTCTGCTGCTTCCAAAACATTAAAATGTGGGTAACAAAAGGCATTAAAGTTGTACTGAACAGTAAGATGAAAGCTTTCAACAGTGAGGACAGGCGAAGTGTCACTTGTGATACACAGCATCACAGCACACAGTGCACACAGTGAAATTTGTCCTCTGCATTTAACCCATCAACCTCAGTGAGCAGTGGGCAGCCATGACAGGCGCCCGGGGAGCAGTGTGTGGGGACGGTGCTTTGCTCAGTGGCACCTTGGCGGACCGGGATTCGAACCAGCAACCTTCTGATTACGGGGCCGCTTCCTTAACCACTAGGTCACCACTGCCCCCCACTAGGCCACCACTGCCCCAGGTAATGGCAGCGGCTGATGTAGAGAGCTCAAAACCAGTGCAGGGAAAAGAGCTTTAAGAGGAAGCTTCAGAGGAACACCAAGGTGGTGTGGCTCTGTGCTGGAGGGGGATGTGGAGACAGCCAATGACCAGGCTATGTATTCGAATAGGCTTGACACGCCACTCTCCATTGTTCCTGTTTTCAAGAAAAAAATTCCCATGAAGAAAGTCACCATTTGGGGGTTAGATGTTGAGCTTATGGAGAAATACAGGTACCTAGGCGTACACTGGTCCAGGAACACAGACGCTTTCTTTAAGAAGAGTCAGAGTCGTCTCAACCAACTGAGGAGGCCCAGATCACTCAGTGTCTGGAGGACCATGCTGTGTATGTTCTATCACTCTGTGGCGGCAAGTGTGTTATTTTTTTACATGGTTCATCAAGAAAGCTGGTTCAGTTCTGGGAGAGGACTGGGAAGAGAATGCTTAGAAAATTCATCAGCATCTTGGACAATCCAGCCCAGCCTCCACATCACCCTGACCGGTCCCCACAGCAGCACACACAGTAAAATATCTTTCTCTGAATGTCAGACTCTTTAACTCGTCTCTGTGCTGTCTGCAGGACAACTGCAGTATCAATAAACACAATACATGTAGTACAGCAATTAACTACAGCTTATTATAGTCCATATTTTATTGATCTTACGTCACCTGTCTTATCTTATTGTTGTTTTTATGTCACTTTAGGCCTGTTTGCACATCTGTCATTTAGTGTACCTTTTGATAAAGGCCACAAATGTACATGCCTTCATAGAGTTTTTACAAGTTAAACTGTACTTTGTGCACTTCACATTAGTGGCTCTGTTTTTGTAATTTTTAGATTTTCTTAACTGTAGTATTTTAGTACTGAGCATGTAAAGGGCAAAAGAATGTCCCTGGGGATTAATAAAGTTATTCTTAATTTTAATCTCTTTATGTGTAGTGCATTGACAATCACTTGGCATAGTTGAAAAGATGGGGTTTTGCTTAAAAGAAATGCAGTGAACCTGTGCTGTAAATTGCACTCACGGTGCACGTTGTTACAATAAACAATAAAGTTTTTTTTTGTGTCATATATTTATGAACGAGCAACTCCCTTTTTTTTGTTTATTTTTGAGACACTGACGCCCCAGGGGAGCAGGAGATGTGGGTGCCTATGCACAAGAGCACACACCCCACCAAGAGCACCAACTGGCTGCTTGGTTAAATGCACTGTAAGTGAACCCATTAACACCTGCAGTCAGCAGACACACACAACACACACTCTTTTGATCGTTCATGCTCATGCTTAATGTCCGCGCTTAATGAGACCAGTAGAGGTTCCTGAACAGCTTGCTGGTGCTTGTGGGTGTGTGGTGCTATCTACAAATTTCAGCATCTCTTACTGTTTCAGATAAAAAAAAAAATCTGAGAGAGACTGGAACCTGCTGTCTGTGGTCAGTAGTTATATCTGCCAATTTTGATTGGACTTGGGTTGCAATATTTTGACCACAGCATGTTGCAACTCTGAATGAAATACTTAATGCTTATCATCTGAGGTAATGTCTGGGTTTTGACGGGAGCACCCAAACTTGTTCTGGGGGGTTTTCTGTGAGTTAACGATGACATTTTAAAGGAAATGAAATTTGATTAAAACAATAATAAGACAGAGGCAATTCTAAAAGGCAGATTAACCCAGGCCTAGTTGCATTTTACTACTTACCACAGACACCCGGTTCAATCTGATCTCAGATTTTATTTTTCCATCTAGAAAAACAGATTGCAGAGAAGCCATGCTCACCCAACTACTTTTCAGTAGCAGGTAAAACCCGTCTTCCAACAGAAGCCTAGAGCCTTTACAAGATGTTACTGGCCGGGCAGTGGCCCGCTCGGGTTCAGTGGATTGTCAAATTGAAGTGCCGGTAGCGCAGCTGCTGGGATCGGAGCTGAGACCGGGAGCGGGAAGGCTCATGAATTTGGAGGCCATAGTGGTGAATGTCAGATGGTGTGAGGACAGTGTGGTAGCACGAGGATGGGTTGTGCAAAGTTGCTGTACTGACACAACCTTCCTGACACTTGGTTCCCTGTACCAAGAAATACACCATCGGCATTGGCTGCCTCCTCTGTAAAGTGGTTAAATCTACCTACATAATGGTGGTACTAGGCGATCGAAATATTTTCAAGTCAAGTCAAATTTCCAAAGCACTTTAACAGCAGTTCCACTGCCCCAAAGTGCTGTTCAAACATAAGACATAAATGGACACACAAATATACACAAGATGTAAAAGTAAAATTATGAAAATGATAGCAAAGGCTCGGTGCCCTCAACTATCTAGGGGCTCACTGAAGATGAACAGGAACAGCTATGAAGGGTGGGGCCTGTCCATTTAGAGCCTTAAAAACCATCATCAAAATTATAAACTGAATTCTAAAATAAACCTGTGCAGAGAAGCAAGAACTGTTGTAATGTGTTGAGTCTTCTGAGTTGGTCCTCATTGCAAAAACAGTTTGAGATCCTCTGGTTCATACAATGAATGGATTTGCTACTCCACCGTAGTTTGTATGCTTCTCAGGGAGAGAAGCGGAAGGGGGAAAATGTTTTAATTTTATGCCTGACACAGCATGGCCCTGGAGAGGTTTTTTTTTTTGCTTCATGCTTCACATTGCTGTTAGCAGCGCAGGATGCAGTTTAATTGAGTTTTCTCTGGCTCCACTACTCTCTTGCTGCACGGGCCCCTGCGTCACAGCCACCGAGTGACTCGGGGACTTGCTTGACTTGGTCCGAAGGACTCTGAGGATTTGCAGAGCCAAGCTAAAAAATCCGGGACTTACGGGCAGGATGACATGCAGCCAATCGCTACAAGGAGCTCCGGGTTCAGCGTGTCCCTGAGGGAGGATTTGGGCTGAGCATGCAGTGGGTGTCACACAGAGGAGAGATGAGTGTGTGTGTGTGTGTGTGTGTGTGCTGGGTAGAGACACATGAGTGAGTCGGGGCTGAACATCTGTCGAGAACAGAGAAGGGGGGGTGTGCTATTCTGTGCAAGTCTTTTTGAATTTTGATGTCTTTGCCAGAGCGCAGGCTTCCAAGCAGCACGAGATAAAAGGAAAACCTTCCAAAACCTTCCATTCTGCATCTTCGTTTTTTTGTGACTCAATGAATAATTCCATGACTGCGTCCAAGCCTGGCACAGAAGTATGGCAGTGTGCAGCATGCATGAGATGAATTAGCTGCTTAATGACATTTCTGACTTGCTGTGGCCTATGTAATAAAAAAAACAAGGGATTTTTGGGTTCTGCATATTTGAGTGTTCCTGTTTTTTTTATGTGTTTAACCCTTAACGCTGATGATTGCCAGCATGCCCTATAATCCACATAAGCCATAGCCTCCGCGATGATATGAATGAATGAATGCCTTTTATTGTCACTATACATATATTTCACTGTGTGCACTGGGTGCTGTGATGTGTCACATGTAACAACTGATCACTTTAACTTCACTCACTTTCACTCACAAGTATATTGTTTGTTTGTTTGTAAGTACAATGAGCACCTCTTCCAGTGCAGACACATATATAGGACATTTCACAAGATAAAGTGAATATCTGGATGAAATTTCGAAAATTGTGCATTCCTCTACCAAGGGTGGCAGTACAAACCATTGGGCCTCCACACTGTTATCCCCCTGATAGCGCAGATGTTCAAACAAAAGGCTTGGGAGGTGGTGTGTGTGAGTGTGTGTGTGTGGGGGGGGGGGGGGGGGGGGGGGGGTGATGATAATACTAGTGCTCTGTCAGTGAGGATGGGGGAAAAGAAAATCCAACGATTTCTAGCGCCCTCCCTTCGCCTCTCTCTGATCTGCGCCTTCACTCCTCTCTGAGGTTACTTTTGGCCTCATTAGCTTGAATCTAAGCTGTAGGGGCCTTGCAGACCCCCAAAGATTCAGGTTGAGATCTCTCTTTCTCACACGGTCATGCTGTTACTTTACAGCTGTAGTTGCTGTTGAAGAATGTTCAGAATAATTGGCACTAGACATTTATAGATATTTATAGACTAGATATTTATTTTTGCTCTGAGGTAATACAATGATGAAAAAGCACACAAATGGATAAATATTACAATACACCATAATAATTATGATACTCGATACATTGCAGTACAGATGTCCATAATCTCTTCATGATTTCTGTCATGAAGTTACTCCAGGGTGGGACTGTCCCTGTAACCACTGACGGTAAGTTGCTCTGGATAAGGGCGTCTGATAAATGCTGTTAATATAAAATGTAAATGGAGGTACTGGACAGTGCAGAGTAGGTTTTAGTCCAGTGTCAAGGTGTACATTACTTGTCCATTATGATGCTACTGGTCCATTTGAAAATCCCTGAATCAGAATCGTATTTATTGGCCAAGTAAGTTCCATACAAGGAATTTGATTCCGGTAGATGGTGTCTCTCAAGTGAAGCTTTAGTTGTTACAGTCGTGGCCATGGTGACCCTCTGGTTCGTTTAGTAGTTGTCAGGAACCAGCACGAATTTATCTGCTGGTCTCTTCACTGGAGTCTGCCAGTAGTCTGTGCGCTTGATTCAGTATCTCGGAGAGAACAAACAGAAGCAGTGGCAGACGGTGTCATGGTACGCCTGGTACAGAAATATGTGGTTATAGGGGTTTATTTGAGCTACAGTGGCCCAGTACAGTAACAAGGACAGCCTAACTAAGGTGAATTTAACAGTGTCTGTGTTTGACTAGGTAACTGTGTGATAAAGTGGACTTAATAATTGACACTGTGTCTGGGACTTTGACAGAAGGCCAGAGAAAACAGATGTGTTTTCAGTTTAGATTTAAACACTGAGACGGTGTCTGAGTCCCGAACACTGACCATCCCTTTGTCTATACGCTTTAAAAACAGTGTTTCACACACAGGCTTAAGTGTTCAACTTAAATCAGCCTACTGATAATGCATAATCTGTTGTTCTATTGCATTATTGTCCCATGCCTAATGTGCATGTTCTGTTACTCTGTTACTTGTGCCTCAGATAGAACCACAGATAATTAGTATTAATGCCCGGCAGCAATGACGCCTCAATGTCCTGCTTGATTCTGCCAGTCAATGAAAGTAAAGGGGCAGAAATGCTGTTTCTTTAAAACATAGGACAGAGTATGAGCAGAGCAGAACAAAATGTAACATCGGCCCCATCGCTGAAGGTAAAAATCTGCATACTTGTTGCATTCTGGGAGGCAGTGATCTGAGTCATCAAAAAATATTTTATCTTAAGACCATGACACCATAATCAGACCTACAGTTGCACAGCCCTGTCTGCAGAGAGCGCTCTTGGGAACGAAATTGACATTTTTCCAACAATTGAGCTTCATACATCTGACGTTGCTGATGTTGAAAATGATTAAACAATCTGAAAATAAAGCAAATGTCACATGAAATCATCTTGTCCAATGTGTTAACCTGATATTTCAAAAGGCTAAGATTTCTAAATTTTAAACGCAAATAGGTCTGTATAGCCAAATGTTTGTGTGACACGGTAAATTTGTATAACTACTACATATTTATTGTAGTAGAAAATCTGCAAAACTTCCAAACAAAATGATTACACATATGATTCAATATTCAAGCCTGTTCAAGTTGGAAAAAGGTTGGAAACACACCAACTCCTCCTTGTTTGTCCTAAGACACACCCCTCAGAACCATGAATCATGGTAATGGGTAAGAGAAGAGACCCGGAGAACCAGACCTTATCTACCAAATTTTTGTCCTAATATACATATAGTCATATTTATTTATATAATTATAAATATGTATGTGTGTGTGTGTGTGTGTGTGTGTGTGTGTGTGTGTGTGAGAAAGAGAGATAAATTTGTTATAATGCATAATGTGGGCCGTAACGGGGTAAGGAAGCGGGAAAGGAAGCTGACCCGTAATCAGAAAGTTGCCCATTCAAATCCTGAGCAAAGCACCATCCCCACACACTGCTCCCCGGGTGCATGTCACGGCTGCCCACTGCTCACCAGGGGTGATGGTTAAAAGCAGAGGACACATTTCGTTGTGTCACCGTGTCATTGTCTGTTCGAAATGAAGGGTTCCAGCCAAGACTCGTCATAAAAAATTGATATTATTTCAATATTTTTAAAATTAGGTTATATATTTTAAGTTTTTGGATCAGCAAAATCCTCTTGATAAAGCAGCCCACGAGTTTCATGAGGGAACACAGGCTGTAGGTGAATCATACATAACCTCCTGTCATTCACGTTCACACAGCAACCGTTTCCCATGGCTGACTCACTGCGGCTCTTGTTTCTACCTCCTACCAAGGAACCTGTAGCCCACAAGAGTGGAAAGTTCATTGTCTGTGGCTGTTTCTCACTGTTCCTCTCAGGTGGAGTGGAGTTTTATAGGAACCATTGTCATTGTCCTATAATGACACAAATGAGCCCATGGTCGTTTCTGCCATTCATTATGACCATGGTTTTTCTAAAGTCCATTTAAAAGAGTACGTAGATGAAATAATGTTTTTGTACAATTGAAAGTACAACTTCATTTAACATGTCCATCCCACTCTGTTTCAAAATCGATTTCCAATTGCCTGTATTGTGCACAGCTTTTTGTTTTAGAAGTTTATTCCTTACATGCAGAAGCTCTAGATGAAATATTGCTTACCCCCAACTCATTTGTCTTTTAACTTTAGTTTTTTGGAGGCTCACTGTTTAAAAATGTGACGGTTGAGGCTGCCCATGTCTGAATACCAGTATTAACCAGTATACAATGGGAGAGTGAGACTAAGCCCTTTTTGCGACCTGCCTGACTGTCAGAAAGGGGTTGATGTCATCCACCGATTCAGACTGTCACCCGCCTCTGTCCAAACACCATCGACGAGTGGCGGAATTGGAGCCCCCCGCGTCTGTTCCATGCACCTTTCTGAGGGAGGTGCCTGTTCCGTGTGTGTTGTGATGTAGAATCACTTTTCGGAATAGCTGCGCTGACATTAGTCGCGCAGCCGCAGATAAAATGGAGATAAGATGCGATTCCCAGAACAACCGCTGAGGTCCTGTGATCGTTCCTCTAATGATTGCTGATTGACAAGGTGGAAAGTCCTGAAATACAATTCTGCAAAACAAACAAAAAAATGTGTATTTGTCTCAGATGCAAGAAGAAAATAACCACAAATAATAAATAATACATATGAAATGTAATTGTTTCACAAGAATATTATGAGGGAAAAATGAGGGAGCATCTGCCGTTCGTGCCCAAAGGCATATGCTGTTTGTGGCTTGATCTTCAGGCTGTAATTATTAGCATTTATGAAAAATAATTTGCATTTTGCTTCAGGTTCCTTATCAGTGGAGGAAAAGAGTCACACAATATGCCGCCTCAGCGTAGCGGGGATTTAAACCTCACTAGTCACTTCTGCTTGGTGTATACGAGACGTTGGCCCACATATTGTCTTGTGCATGAATTGAATTGAACTGAATAGACAATTGAACCTTCATGGCTAAATAAATAATAATTTGTGAATGATCTAGAATGACCCATAACCTCAGCTGGACACTGACCATCAACGTCAGAAAGCCTATAACGTCCCTCTCGCCTATTCTCATTACCTCCTAGCAGGGGACCATCAAGACCATTCTCTGTGGCTGACCTAACGTCTCTCCAGCATATGGTGAGGACAGCGCAGATCATCAGTGTCACCCTGATGTCACTCCATACCTACCACAGCCACATTCCAATGAGACTTTAAAGGGACTGTTGTGTTGTATGCTTTTATTACCTACACAGATTATGAATTATGAGTATATATACAGCTCTGAAATCTGCATCACCTGATATTTTCTGGCACCTCAATAGTATTGGGCTGCCTAAACTATTCAAATAAATTAACAAACAAAATTAATGTGCCCTGCCTTTTGGTGATCTCCTGCTCACTTAACCCTTCAGAGTACGACACATTTTAAGCAATGCCTTGTCCTAATTTGCACGATTATGTAACGCCTGTTTTATGGCACCACTTTCAAACTGGTGCTGAGTGCTAAACATCTGGCTTGTTCATTAATACAAGGTCAAGATTTACGAGAAAAGTCTCACATTTAACACGTAGTGCTGTACATAACACCAGGTTGAAAATATTGCGTTGTCTGTTTCTTTGTCATTCGTTATACTGTTTGCTCCAGAGGAATGTTGTATCAACTCTCTGTAGGTGAATCTGGAGTTTTGCTAATGAACAGAAGTGTCGTCAATCTGTGGGGACTCAATTGTGCCCACAGATTCAGCAATTCAAAGCAATTTTACCTTGATCTTTATCTAATTCCACAACACATACATTTAACGCATATCCCATTTGTTACTCTTTGGTTATGTTGTCTTTAAAAAAAATCCCATTATTCTTCCGATTTGCAGGCGCAGTGCGCGGGCTGTGTTGGATGTGAACCATTTATGGAAAGTCCTCGATACTTTGCCCTCACATGCAGATATGGCGCTCAGACAGCACATGCACAACAACTGTTCCGCTGCATTTAGCGCAGCATGTAAACAAGTGTGAGCAGAGGGTACATGTGTCTGCATCTGTGCGGGTGGGCGTGGCTGCGTCTTTCGGGGTTGGGTTGCAAACCCATGGAAGTTTGGATTTGTTTAGAAAGAGACTCCCACACCAGCCGTGCACCATTTAACAGCCAGGAAAAATATCCAGATAATTAAAAAAAAATTTGCATTAAATAATGACATTCTAGCAGTAGAGTTGAAAGTGACAAAAACATTTGAGACAACAACAGCCCCAGTGTTTACATTTATGTGTATGTGTGATTTATTTTTAACAAAAAATAAATCTGTTCTGAAGAGCCCGTCCTCCTCGCTCTGCAGCAGGTGACCCCCGTCCTGGAAACGGTTGCTGTTTGTGTGCGACTAACAGCGGCGGCGCAGCGTCATTGTTATTTTTACCGCGTGCTGCACAGGGCCCAGCTGATATCGTCGCCTCGCTGCCGGCCTTGGTTGCCGTTCTTCTGGCTCAGCAGGGCGCCCAAGTGTGTCTCTGAGCTGCTTTAAATGCACAGGTCGATCCCCTAAATGTCAGTGGCCCCGGGTCAAAGGTCATGCTGTCCTGAATGGGAAGAACACGCAGAAGCAAAGTGGAAATATGATATATTTTGTTCCATTCGATCAGCCTACACGACGTGAACATGAGCCACCACTGAAAGCATTAGACATAAACACGAGCGTAACGGCGCTCGGTCAGAGGAGCATCCCTGACCCTCTTCTCTGTCTAATATCTGTGTCAGAGCGAAGGACAAAGCAAAGCACGAATGCAATGCCGCTTGATTATTAAGAAAACAATATTTGGTAGTTGCTTAGAGACTGGGAGTGTGATTCAGCGCCCTTATGGTCAAGAGGACGTGCCAGCCTGAATGAATAATGCTGAGAAGGAGACCATGTGTGCAAACTGTCTAAGTGGCTCATATGAATTTTTATAAAAAATGCTGATTGAATATTGCCTGATTGCTACTTATATATTTTTGCTAATTTTTCTTTTACTAATATTCCTTTGTTTACATACAAGTTGAATTAAAAAGTTGTCAGATATATATCTATTTGCACTTTCTGGCACTTTCGTTGTTCAAACTGCATGGGATTGATGATGTCATCCCAGCATAACAAAAAAGGAAATGTGATCTGGTGATCTGATATTTAATTACTGGACTGGAAATGAACTTTAGAACTTTAAATGCTTCTTCATCTGACTCGTCACAGGATGTGACCAACAGTATTTTTGCAAAATACATCACACTGCTGTGACACAAATTTTGGAACTGCTGACCCACAATTTAACATACTATTTATTTATTTATTTACATAATTTAAAACAGCTTCAAACGGCTGAATCAAATGTCACATGATAAAAATGAAGCTTTTGCAATGATAAAAGTGGTTCATATCAACTATATAAAGATAGCCAGTAGTAAATAAGGAGAAATATACCAGAAGTAACATGATGCTGGTGATGTTGTATGCTTTTTAATTCTGTAAATTGTGAACAATTACAAATACAACTTGGTTTTAGTTGTATAGTATGTAGTATGGTGAATCATACTTTTTTCCAAAGGTCAATCAAAAAGGTCAAGATCATGCGAGAAGCTTCTTGGGACTACTGCTTTGCTTATGTGGATGTAATTATGTGTATAACCAAGAAGAATTGATGTGATGCCAAACACGTGTATTAGTGTTCATTCATCACTCTCATTAATGCCTCTCATCCTTTCTTCCTTCACCATTTTCATCTCATTTGGATGTTTGGATAAAATGTCAAATTGACTGGTTTTTCTGTACAAAAGTGCAGTATTGTTGCTAATGTCTGTCTGAAAGGACTGGGCCATGATGTTTCACAAGCTGTTGAATCTGCAACCGCCCCACTGGTCAGCCTCCCTGTCGCTAGGCTTCACAGATTTTGTGCTAAAATGAAAGAATAAAGATTGACACGATTTAATGCGCTGGAAAAAGTCAACCTTAGCTGTCGTTTCCTCGAAATGTGTTTTTTCTCATTACAGTAGTTAAAAAATATTAGTTCGCTCTTTTAAACTAAGCTAATTTATTCTTATGAGTAAAGAGTTTTTTTTAACTTCACTATAATCTACATACAGCAGGTCACATTGCAGCAATGCTAAAATATTAGGTGTGGCAGATTCCATTTTTTCAGTGTACATTTCACATCTTAAATAAATTTTTTCCTCAGGTTGCGCCAAAAAACGTGGACTGCAAAACCACCCCCTCCACATGTGCGTTCCTCCCTGCAGTTCTGACTCGTTTTTGGAACTAACGCTGTTCTCAATTCTAGTCCTGCTTTTAGGTACTGAGCAGGAAGTGGGTTTCGTCTTCCTGTAGTTCAGAAGCTGTAAATACCACACATGTCAGCATCACATTTTCCACTCACTCATGCAGACACACACACACACACACACACACACATCACATCACATACTAAACCTTACCACCACATCTGGCTCTATTTTTTTTTTTGTAATGAAAATGTATAATTTCAGATCAAAAGAACCACTTCCTCTTAACAGAATAATGCAGTAATTTCCCCGACCCTTGCTTTAGTTATGACGTGATGCACACTGAAGTCTGGAACAGTGCTCAATCTGAGTGTTCAGGCTTTAATTAGACTCTAACTCCACTGATTATGACCCCATGAAGTATGTATCCAAGTCATCAGTTTGCTGTGTATACAACATCAATTTTAATTAATAGACCAAATGAATGTTTTATCTTAGGATAATGAGGAAGGTTTAATGCATGGTTTCTACATGGTTTGTGGTTTTTATGTTTCCTAACCACTCGCAATCATAGAAAAGGTTTTCAATTATTATCATGTTGCTTTTTTACTGTCTGAAAGGTCACTGTTATACCAGCTAGAGTCTTATATAAACCGTACATGCAAAACACGGGGAAGTTGAGGTTTTACTCAACGCATATGACTCATTATTTCCTCATTCAGGCCTGAGAGGTGTGAAAAATAACTTCAAGCAACATGTGGAATGGGTCCAACCAAACGGTCACAGTTCACATTAGTTTTGATAAATAATTCAATGCCTGCACCTTGTCAAACTTACTTCTGGCTTTTTTAAATGATTATACTTTGATTTAGTACATCCTGAACTGTATAAATATCTGTACATCCTTCCAGAAACTATGGCCAAGCAGCCAAAACAGGTGAGGTTACAGAGCAGTAGCCGCTTCCACAAAGCAGTTTCACCTACAACATGTACGAAGGTTTTTACTGCCTGAGATGCTGAAAATGCCAGTGGGTAAAATGAATAAAAAGGTGAACGACGCAACCAATTTTCCATTATTCTGTATTCGACTGAAAGAAAGAAAAAAAAATATATTGTCTACATGAGTTATTCGCATTAGCAAGTTACTGAGCAAGATTGTAGGTTATTGACGTTCATTGTTGGACTGCTGTCCACACCCGGATTAACAATTCCTCAGGTGGAGATGCCGGTTCTGTTTCGGAATCCCTCTGTGTGCTTACAGATTCCTGTGTTTTTTCATTTACGTCCTTGTGCATGTAACACTTATGTCCCCAAAATGGCAATAGCTGATATATATACATATATATATATAACAGGCAGTAATGTGGAAACCAATAAAAGGGTTACAACACACAACAGTGGTTTCCTGTATTAGCGGCTACTACGACCTCTTCGGAAAATGACTTAATGCGCTTCTACTAACATTTAACATTACATCTAACATTTAAACTAGACAATATTTGTCCTTTCTGACATACACCGCCTCAACTTACAACTGTTGCCATTTGATTGAATCTATAAGCAAAATGTAGTTTATAGAAGTGAAGAGTTGCTCGGAAGCCGCAACGCATTCTTTAACAGAGCAGGTCTATCAGCTTTAAGCAGTCAGAGCCTGGGGCCAACCTCACACAACGCATGATATCACCACGTTGACTGAACTGGTTTAACCCTGTTCCAAAAAAAATAAAGGAATCATCGCTGTGGTTGCATCCAAGGGGTGTCACTGGCGTATGAGTCAGAGCTGTAGTAAAATCATCTGGCCTGTGGTCGAGGGTTAGAATGCTGCTTTTCCACCCGCATGGCGCTGTCACTTCAGCAAACAAACACAGATAAGCCTTCTGATTCTAAGCAGGGAGCGACGGATGAAATGCAAGGTACCGTGCTGGCAAATTAGGGCTGGGCCGTGTGTTCAAGAGAGCACTTTCCACATCATGAGCATCCCATTCGTCATTCGACTCTCATGTGAAGGTGCCTTTTATCAGAGGCAATTGGCAGTTGTATCAGTAAAAAGAGAAAAAGAAGGCCTTGCATTATTCAGAACTACAACCTGGTGAAAGTAGAAACTGTACAGAACAATTGCAGCTCTTTTTACATTTTTAAGATGCCCTTATCCAAAGATCCTTACAATCTGTAGTTACAAGGACAGTATTAAGTGTCTTTGCTCATGGACACAATGCTAGTAAGTGGGGTGTGAACCTGTGACTTTATGATCATCTGGTTCATAGGCACACTGGGTTACTACCACCCAGCCGCTTTACCAAAATGCACTTTTTGCCATATGTATTGTTAAAATGACCAGTGAATTATACTTCAAAATATGTAAATGAATGTTGATTTTTAGCTGTAAGCCTTTTATGTTTACTATTTAGCCATGTGTGTTTATTAAATAAAAATTTTTAAATAGGCTTTGCAAGAATTATTTGATTATTACGACAATATAATTGACTACACAGCGTATGAATGAGTTCGATATGAATGGGTCTGAATTCACTCGTGGACTGGGTCTAGACTGGTTGTACGTCATGGGGGGATGGGATCTTTCCTTTTATTTGTCCGTCTGTGTTAGATGCGTTTGCCCTACACGGGCCAATGGCTGACAACGCGGTTGCTCACCGGTGACCGGCGCGCTGAGTCAACGGCCGCTTCTGATTGGCTGCAAATGACATCACCCTCACGCTTATCCACGGGACCGAGCATTGTTCATCCAGCAGCCACGAGAAAGCTGACTTTACACCCAACCAAGTCCCGCCCATAACTTTTATGTTGCCAGATCTCGGGACTAAAACCGAAAGACTTGTATACTTGGCCTATAAATATTTTTTTTCTCGAAACAAAAAATAGTTACAAAAATAATTCTCGAAACCAAAAAATGATTTATGCTAACGTGCAGTTCTGACATTTTAGCTCTCTTTGTCATGTCTTAACACAACAAATATTTGTAATATTTGGACCGTTTGTAATTTCGCTTTTACAATAGAAGGCCAACCACCAGATACCACGTATATGTGCCAAAAAATGTAATTACGTAAGCCCAGAAAATCACTTGCTGTTGCCGAATACGTCGAATGTAGAATAAGCGGACTTGGCAACAACGCCGCTTTTCGCTTCAAAGACAGCGGGGCTGCGGCTTTAACTCGACCGGCACCGGCTGTTGGTCCGCGGCCGCGTCAATCACTCCGGGAGGCTGGCTGGCCCTCTTCTACATTATATTGCTGGGAGGGAGGCAAAAAAGTGAAAATGCATCGGGACGGGCTGAGTTGAGTCAGCGCTGTTGACAGAAACAAGTGCGATCGGGTCCGCTTTTTTTTTTTTTTACCAACAAAGGTCAGTCTCATTCAAAAAAATTCTGCTCGAGTTATTATTACTATTATTAATATTTGTTTTAAGTTGTGTGAAATGGAACTAATGCAATGACAGGTTCATGAATGCCCTCCATATGTTCAAGCTTTTTTATTGAAAATATATAGTAGATTTCACAATAATGTCTCACAAATCAAGTGAAATGTGAAATGCCTTGCGCACGCTGCATGCACTGCCTTCCACGAACGAGCAAAACGTGATTCGGCGTCCATGTGACTTTATTAATTCACGAGCTCGGTTATTATCGCCCCGTTGTCCATGTGCGATAAATAAAAGTTGTCCGTCCGTGGACCGGGATATATTCACGGCACGTCCCCATGCCGGCTCCTTCAGATGCTGGGTTGGAGCCTGTGGTCCCTGCAGCCCCGCCACGGACCTATGGGATGCCGTGGGACTGCGTGGATGTGTCACGGCCCGTCCGTCTGTGCCGGTGTAATATCGAATCATGCCACCTATCACCGGCTGACACGTTGTGGTGGGCAAACGGCGCACACAAATGCGGTATATTATTGCTGCAGTGTGTGTGTGTGTGTGTGTGTATGTGTGTGTGTGTGTGTGTGTGTGTGTGTGTGTTTTATATATCTGTCGATATTTTTTTTTTTACAGAGAACCGGCCATCTAAGGGGGTATTTGCAGTGTCTTATTCCTAATGCCATGCATATCCTCCTTATGTATTAAGAATATATATATATATATATATATATATATATACACACACACACACACACACACACACACACACACACACACACACACACACATATATATGTGCTTTGTTGGTTCATACATTTTAGCCACAGAGCTATTGGAGCTTGTGTGGTGTGCATTACTATCAAATCTGACTATCATGGAGTCCAGGATATGGCGGCCGGCCAGGAACGATAGCGCTGTTCCTAATTTACTGTCCGCCACTCCAGTGCCGTGGCTGGTGTCCGGACGCATCAGCGGATGTACGTGGACACTCGTGGGACTGCATTGGCGAGTGCTGATAACCACTCCTCTCTCTCTCTCTCTCTCTCTCTCTCTCTCTCTCTCTTGCCCCGTTTCATAGCCCGGGCTCCTGAATTCTCCCTAGTCTTGCTGCTCTTCAGCCTCCCCATGCCTCCGTCTCCCCTCGACGACAGGATTGTGGTGGCGCTGCCAAGGCCTATCCGACCTCAGGAACTTCGACTCCGCCTTGACACCAGCTACCTGGATTCCGTCACCACCGCGAGCAGCAAGACGACGGTGATCAGCACCACTGTGGTGAAGATCCGGGCGACCAATCTCTCGTATATGCCCTCATCCAGCGGCTCCACGCGCTCCCTGACGTGTGGATGCAGCAGCACCAGCTGTTGCACGGTGACCACCTACGAGAAGGACGGCAGCCGGCCGCAGCCCCAGAGCCAGGTCAGCGCCAGCAGCCCCAACTTGAGTTCGGGGGTCTGCTACGGAGGCGGCCCCTCCGCCCCGCACCCCACAGAGGCCCTCAGTGCCCCGAGCCTCACTTCCGGCCCGGCCCGCTCCGCCTACAGGCTCCTCCACCCCAATGAGCTGGCCAAGAAGATGACGCGCTGCCCCATGGGCCACCCGATGGGGCCGGTGCCCGTCATCATCGACTGCCGGCCCTTCATGGAGTACAACAAGAGCCACATCCAGGGGGCCGTGCACATCAACTGCTCCGACAAGATCAGCCGCCGGCGGCTCCAACAGGGCAAGATCACTGTGCTGGACCTCATCTCGTGCCGCGAAGGCAAAGACTCCTTCAAGGGGATTTTCTCCAAAGAGATCGTTGTGTACGACGACAGCACGGTTGACCCCAGCCGGGTGACGCCTTCACAACCCTTGCACGTAGTGCTGGAGTCTTTACGCAGGGAAGGGAAGGACCCCATCGTTTTGAAGGGTAGGTGGGAAAAAAAACATTCCCAATTTCTCTCAATCAATGTATTTTGTTAACAGCTAACTGATTGGGACTGGCTTACGTAGACTTCGTTCAGCGATGCTCCTTGAGGGGGGGTCTGTTACAGCCTCAGCTAAAATCAAGTGTGCTTCGATTGTCTAAACAGACACTCATTTGCATACCCCAGACAGAGATACAGATAGTGGTGCTAAAGATAGAGCTCATGAAACGAAATGCCAGTCTGCTGCGCTGGCATCGGAACACAGTGCAAAGCAGCTGCTGCCACCCAACGCAGCAGAGGGAACGCTTCATTTCTAAATGAATAAACGGAACGTAAAAAAGATCCCTCTCACTCACCGACTGTATGTTAAGTGCTCTGTCTTCTTTAATTCCTCCCCTGGTCAGGTTCAGCCACAGATCGGAGTTTCGTACTGTTGAGATATCTGGCTAGGCATGGCCATTATATAATTAAACTAAGAGGCGATGAATAGGCTCCATCACCAAACACGTCTTGTGTAATTAAGAGTCCCGCACTGTTTTTTGTTATTGGCGTGGAGGCGCTAATTTTTACTTTTATCTCGCCACTTTTTATTACGCAGCGTAATATTTAATATTACTTTTAAAATAATTCCGGAGGAACCGTCCTGAGGGATTAATGAAGTCCTACCTACCTAAATATCTGTTACATTATCATAATTATTAGCTAAACAATCTGGTCATATTTTACTGCGTCACAACATGAGTTTGAGAATATTGTGGCAAATAAAACATGCATATTATCGAGATTTTATAATGCAGAAGGCTGCTCTCATGTCAAGAGGAGAGGGTCAGGCGGTGAATTATATATGCGATTAATTAAAGCAGCATTTAATACTGACCTGAATAGCCACATTTTTCAGAAGGCCGGCCTTTGATTTTATTGTAGTTGCACAGTTCCCTGAATCAACTCGCCATCACTTCATCAATTGAGGGAATTGTACAAATAAAATGCTAAAAACACAACTCTGACGGATTCAAAACCAAATGATTAAAGTTCTTTGGTGGTCAAAGACCTGAAAGTAATAATTTCCATCCAGTTAATTCCCAACCGATCTTCTTTCGTTTTTTTTTTTTTTTTTTCATGCAATGATGATTACGCTTTTAGAGCCAAACATTGTTGTCGTGGAAATGTATTCGGGACTCACGTGACCGTGAACGAGACTTTGTTAACAAAGCCGAGTAGAGGAACTGTTTGCTTAAAAGAGGGTCTGTTGACACTTGAGAGGAGCGTTCACCTTCCTGGTTGCCTTGGCTCAGAGCCGACGCCGTGCAGTGACCCGTCTTGAGCGTGATGAGCTCTTACCATGAGAATCAGTCAGAGCATGTGGATTTCATCAAATCACATGGCTTTCACGGAATATTATTCATCTTATTTGAAGGGAGTGAAGTGGAATATTTTATAAGTGTGCGTGGTAGTAGCCCAGTGGGTAACACACTTGACTATGAACCAGAAGACCAGCAAGTTACAGGTTCAGACCCCACTTACCACCATTGTGTCCCTGAGCAAGACACTTAAGACACTCCTCTCCAGACACTGTCCCTGTAACTACTGATTGTAAGTCACTCTGGATAAGGGTGTCTGATAAATAAATTGTTGACTGTTTTTGGGAGGTACTTGACTTGACACCAGATTATTATAGAGAACAAATAATTGAGCAAGTCACAGGTGCAACTATATCAATATTTTTTTTGCATACACAGAAATGTGTTTAACAGTTACAAATATTACAGAATGTTATATTGGCCATATCACATTACTCACTATATTCAAGCATGTGACATTTCTTCACCCGCTAGACTCTGGCTGACTTGCCTTGGGCGTTTTTTTTAAGATAATGGAATGTGTGTTCATGTTTTTTTTTTCTTTCTGCAGTAAGAGGAATTGGTTGGATAAGACAGTGCAGGGGCCATTTTGACACTCACTTCCTCCAGGGTTCTGTGTTCAGTGTAAACAAAGCTTACCAAAGCAGAATGGCGAAGTCATTAGAGATACGGCCAACAGTTGGCATTATGCATGCAGAATGCAAAAAGGCCATATCTCAAACTGACAAATTCAAACCTAAATTTAAATAGAGATCAAACCACCCCGCCATTTTTTTAGTATCTTGATATAAGCATTTGATGTCATGTTATCCGGTTGCACAGCCCACCTGCTGAAATGCATAGCAGAACACTGATATCTAGGTACTGAGTTCAGTCGCTAAACTGGCCACCTGCTTCTTCAGATCAGATTGTACAAGAGTTCAGAAAGAATTCACTTTAAAATTTGGCACTATGAAGCCACCTCCCAGTCAATCATAACATGCACATGTGTGTGTGTGTGTGTGTGTATTATTTTTTACAGGCATGTGATTGGCATAGAACAAATGTACAGTTGTTATTACAGATGGCAACATTTCAGATCAAATTCAAATTTTATTTGTCACATACATAGTCATATATGGTATGACATGCAGTGAAATGCTTTAGCGACTGCTACAGACCACCAATATGCAAATATTGCAAACATAATCAAATATTACACTTTTATGTCTTTAACACAATACATAAAATATGTGTAACAGGTAGGGTGAAGGTGTGCAAATGAGTGAAGTCAAAGTAAAAAGTAAAAACAACAGATAACGCATCAATCTATAAAAATTCTGAGCCAAAACTTGATCTGAACTCATCGTCTCAAAGGTTGCAATAAGAGGATCTACTTTAATATCTTTCGCTAAAACTTTAGACATACAGTAGAGGTCAAAAGTGTGCACACACTTTCTCATTCAATGTGTTTTCTGTATTTTCATGACAATTTACATTGGTAGATTCTCACTGAAGGCATCAAAACTATGAGTTATGGAGTTATGGACCTAACACAAAAAAGTGAACTAACTGAAAACATATTTAATATTCTAGTTTCTTCAAAATAGCCGCCCTTTGCTCTGATTACTGCTTTGCACACTCTTGGCATTCTCTCGATGAGCTTCAAGAGGTCGTCACCTGAAATGGTTCTCCAACAGTCTTGAAGGAGTTCCCAGAGGTGTTTAGCACTTGTTGGCCCCTTTGCCTTCACTCTGAAGTCCAGCTCACCCCAAACCATCTGGATTGGGTTCAGGTCCGGTGACTGTGGAGGTCAGGTCTCCACTTTTTGTTAAGTACATAACTCCACATGTGTTCATTCATAGTTTTGATGCCTTCAGTGAGAATCTACCAACGTAAATGGTCATGAAAATAAAGAAAACATATTGAATGTGAAGGTGTGTCCAAACTTTTGGCCTGTACTGTATAGTGAAAAGACAGTTTTTTTAATGGCCAGGACATATACATATAGAGCTTTGGTGTCACATTCTTTTCCCATCAATTCCCTTACAATGTCTTTGTATGTCCTTCTCAGGGGGCCTCACTGGCTTCAGGCAGTCCCATGAGAAGCTGTGCGAGCACTCTCTCCACCTGCAGGAGGGCTTGGGGGATGGCGTGGGGGCAGCCAGCCTGCCCTCCACTCCTGACATCGAGAATGCCGAGCTCACGCCCATCCTGCCCTTCCTGTACCTGGGCAACGAGCGCGATGCACAGGACCTCGGCCTGATGCAGCACCTGAACGTCGGCTACATCCTCAACGTCACCACACACCTCCCACTCTACCACTACGACCTCGGTCTCTTCAACTACAAGCGCCTGCCGGCCACGGACAGCAACAAGCAGAACCTCCGCCAGTACTTTGAGGAGGCCTTTGAGTTCATTGGTGGGTTTCGTCACATGGTCGTATTTCGTGTTTGACCTGTTAGTCTATCTCTGCAACAAATGTGCCGGTCAAGGTCTAAGATTAAGACCTAGTTTAGGTCATCTCACCAAGCACCCACAGTATCAGAAATGACAGCAAACAGGACACTGTGATGCTGGGTATCTGATACGTTATTTATACTTGATGTGATGGCCCTTCTTCTAAAGTTAAAATATGACCTTTAAACTGTATATTGTGGAGCTGACATTGTTTTTATGGATAGTTATAAATAATAATATTATAGTAATGGCCTTAAATTATAACTCTGAACTGCCAAGGCTTAGCAGAGGCACCGCTAGTAACAGCAATACCAAGTGAAAGTGAAGTGATTGTCACACGTGATACACAGCAGCAAAGCACACAGTGCACACAGTGAAATTTGTCCTCTGCATTTAACCCATCACCCTGAGTGAGCAGTGGGCAGCCATGACAGGCGCCCGGGGAGCAGTGTGTGGGGACGGTGCTTTGCTCAGTGGCACCTCAGTGGTACCTTGGCAGATCGGGATTCGAACCGGCAACCTTCTGATTACAAGGCCGCTTCCTTAACCGCTAGGCCACCACTGCCCCTATACCAAGCGATTGCATTCAATGCATTCAGTTGGGTTCCTAGTGAACCAGAACTGATGGTAGCCTGAAAGCACGTTGGAAGTTGCTCTGGACAAGGGCTTCTGCAAAAAAAAAAAAAGTGAAAAGGTAAATGTAAATATTCGTAAACAAGACCTATAGTATTTTATGTCGCCCCCTAGATGTCCCCAAAAGCAATTGTTCCTGACAACAAATAACCTTTTTGTGTAGTTAGAATCTCACCTAAATGTCTCAAATATTCATGGATAAAATAATATAGTTTTTTGGCTGTGGCATGTCAAATATTATAAGTGGAATTGCAATTTTTATTTATGTGTGTGTGTGTGTGTGTGTGTGCAGAGGAAGCTCAACAGGCTGGACAGGGTCTCCTCATTCATTGTCAGGCCGGCGTGTCACGCTCTGCCACCATCGTCATCGCCTACCTGATGAAGCACTCGTGGATGACCATGACAGATGCTTACAAGTTTGTCAAGACTCGCCGGCCCATCATCTCACCTAACCTCAACTTCATGGGCCAACTGCTGGAGTTCGAGGAGGACTTGAACAACGGCGTCACACCCCGCATCCTCACGCCTAAGCTCATTGGTGTCGAGACCATGGTTTAAGAAGCCTCGCCGAAGGGCTGCGCGGGAGCCTTTTGCTTTTTCCCAAGGTGAATTGTGAGCGCGTTGTTGATGCCAACCGCCTCGTGCTTTTTTTGGAACTCTCTTGGTCTTGTCCACTTGGGCCGAGAACTCCTCTTCCTGTTGGTTTTTGAGAGCGGCAAGATGGAGGACAGCTGGAGAGTGCACGCCCAAATGGCCTGCTGTTAAGACATGGCGAACGGCCAGGCGTACCGGGTGGGAGTGACTGGGCTGTGGAGGGAAGGTTAGATGTATTGCTGTTTGAACACAGATGGATGCAAGGAAAATTGTGCAAAAGGAGAAAAAAAAATCGAATAATAGAAAAATAGAAGAAAAAACGGTTCAGCTGGCTCTTTTCCCCACTGTTATGCCGTGAGCACAAGTGGGCGGTCGCGTGTCCACACTGTGTGTCCAAGCTGCTGTTTTGGGCTATGCCCAAGGGGTCTCTGGCATTTGCTTGTCAGAAAAGATGAAGACTTGTTTGGTGTGTTCTTCTTCTTCTATTTTTATATATAAACGTTTACTGGTCTGACCATGACGAGCCACAGAGGGCTCTTTGTGCAATAATTTGGGAGTGTAATGGGCACTTATGTGTATATATGGGTTTGATGATTTATCATTTTCCTTTCCTCTGGCGATTAATGACAAAATGCTATTTTCGGTTGTTGCTCTGTTCATTGCTGTAATAATATTCACACACATTTCTGCCAGATGTCTCTCGGGCATAGAGACACCTCAGTTTCATTTTGTCTCTGCTTACTTGTGCCTCACTTTTGTCTGTGTACAGTGTCATCGGTCCATTTGATAAAAAATACATTTAACCATTTAACCTTTCTTTGTGTGTACTTAACCACCTTCATGTCAGCTTTATTTTACTCGCCCCCATGATCCCACATTGGCCTTCACTCCTCGCGAGTTTCAGTCATACAGATGAAGCGATGCAGACGTCTGCAAAGTCTTCGTTTTAGTCATCGCTTACTTCGGCTGCTGCAGGCTCACTTTTTCCAGAGCGCTTTTTGTCACCACTTCGCACAGGAAGCCATGAAGTAAGCGGTTTGAATACGGCCCTGGTTGTTCAGATGGGCTTTTCTGTGCATGCTTACCAAAAAGACAAAAAAAACCCTCAAAAGACAAGTCTCGCTCTCATTGTAGAAAAGTGTTAAAAACACCATCTGCTATCAGCAGACGTGTCCTCATGTCTCAAACAGTTTCTCATCATCATAGCACTATGTCCATTTGGATTCAAGCTTCTGATACCACTTATTAAAATGTTGCGATTCATTTTTTATTTTTTTATTAAAAATTAGTCATCTTGCTAATTTAACATGCAGTTGCTTTAATAATACATAAAGACTGTCCTTTGTTGCTTTAGTATTTTGATTTTTTTCTTCAAAGTTCCTGGATCATATTTTTTGGGATTCAGAAAAAGGTCTCAGAAGCTCGGACCCCGCTGAACGCCACGCTGTGTTGCCTCTGTGTTTCTTTTCCCCTCCTTTGCTTCATCACTCTCCAGTGATTTACTGTCGTCAGCTAATCCGACACAAGCGTGAGGGCTCTGACATAACCACAGACGGGCTGTCTGGCTCCGAACCGGACATTCCTACAGTCTTTCTTAAAAAGGTCACAAGCTGTGGTGTATCAAACCAAGGTAGCTCCTTATCCCACCCTACCCCCTGCCCGGCTTCTCAGCACAGACAGTAACACAGTGCCTCTACCGATGCCTTAATTCATGTCCACCCTGTCGGGCTGTGGGACTGGCGCTGGGGTGGACATGTCTTCCACGGACAGAAATAAAACGGCTGCATGCTTTTTTGATGTAACTGAGTTGGTCAGCACAAGTCCTTCACTTGCAAATGTGTCTTGTGTCCGAATTTCCAGAACGTTTTTCTAACGTTTTGTCCTGTTAACTCTTTAAATTTTTGCCCAAAAGATGTGCCTAATGTGGCCTTTGCAAATACCCGTTTTTTTTTTGCTTTTTTGCTTTGTAAGATTTATTACAACAGTTTTGTCCAACCCAAAAATTAATTTACATTTAAATGTACATTAATTTACATTTATAAATAAATGTTTTAAAATGAATAATTAATAGTGGCTAATAAATAAAGACCCACATCACTTAAAAAAAGAACACTCTGGGCTCTCCAAAATAATAGTAATAATAATAATTACAATTGAATTCTAACTCTATAAAACATAACAATAAAAACAGACAAATATTTTGGCAGCAAGAACTTCGGTTTTTGTCTAATGCAGTATTACAGAGACAGTTACATCACAAGAGAGGCTTCACACGTGCATCTGTAAATAATTGATACCAAATTTGAACCAACATGCAACGTCATTGAGGGGTGATGCGCCATACCTTTTACAAGCCAACATTTTTAACCTATTTAATGCAACTCCAAATTTAGGGGTGTACACCTAGCCATTGCACTGACTATGAGGACAAATAACAGAAAAATAAATCTCATAATGTTCCAATTACTTACTATTATGCATGAAATTATCAAATTTATTGTAAGATCTTACAGACTTCCTGTTTAATAGTTTGTAATCTAAGCGCTGTAATTACAAAGTCATGACTGTAATGTCATTATGCTTCTAATGCTTATGACAGTTTTATTCAGCCCCACACACCATGTGATCACTTAATGAATGTTACACTGGGAAGACACAATACCGGAAATCAACTGTAACCTTCAAGCAGTCATGCCAAAGGTGTATTTGGTCTGTTGTGCTGAAAAAAAAGAGTAAAAGAGCTTTTTTTATAAAGGTCTACAAAACTTTCTAACATGCTAAAGTTTCTTGTAAATGATATGACAATGAAGGCAAGTGTGAGCCGAGCAACTGAGCCGATGCAAAGCTCGTTGCAAACCTCCGGTACCTGTTGGCACAACATCCTTCCTGGGGAAGATGGGAACGTGTGGATTACTTCTCTAAATCACAAGACAGATGCTGCATGTGACTTTTATTTTTTTCAGGAAGTTGGAAAATGGGAAAATGTGGTTGTTTTATCCCGAACCTGCTTTGTATATTATGTCCATTCAGTCCATGTATTATTATTATTATTATAATTCTTACTGTAACTGCTGCTTCTGTTTGCATCTTTCATTCTATGCATAAATTCATGACTACGTTCTTGCACTGATGTTAAGGACAGCTGGATTATTTTTTTTCCACAAAGGTGCTATAACATTCGAGGCCTTTTTTCCACACCTTTTTTGCATGACCCGCTCAGTATTTTCCCTTAAAAATGTATCCTATTCCTGTCACAGGTTAAAGCACTGTAATTTTGTAACCTTTGACCTTCCTTGTTGGGCTTTAAATAAACAAGGTTTATGAATTGTGTTCTTCCTGGGGTATGTGGTTTACTTTCAGCTCATTTGGACGTGAGGAGACTGGTACACCTACTCATTTGGTTGGCCTGCGTCCTGTAACCACGCCTTATGACAGCAGAATGCTGTTTTTAAAAGCCAAAAATGCAGATATCATCACAGAATAATCACAGTTTGAATCAGTTGCTGTATAATATATCATATATAATAATATATTGCAAAATTTTATTATTACATTTAAAAAATGCAATGTTGTACTGTAACAGTCATAATGTAATATCATGTACTTCATTTTCAGCCCCCTCATGTTTGCCCTGTATCACATTGCTAACACATCAAACTATATTTACCCCATCACTGTAGGCCTCCTCACACACCGAGGCACACACACACACACACACACACACACACAGACAAGTCTGTGTGTGTTGGGGGTGTCATAGAAAGAGCAGGGGGTGACAGGGGCTTGGTGACCAAGCGCTTCAAGTTCTCGCACCATAGGAACAGCCTCCAAAAATAGTTTTTAGTGTTGTTTCTAATTAGGAGCGATGCGCGGCCCTGCCTCATTAATCCTCCGCTATCAGCAGCGGGCAGGCGGCGGCTCCAGAATAGCCCTGATCTTACTGCGACTGTATGCGCCCCTGGGAACGGGGCTTCATGGACGTATTAGGAAAAGCAGGCGAGAGTACTCCAGTGGAGGGCTTCCCTCTCAAACACACACACACACACACACACAGACCGGCTGGTAATATACTTTATATGGAGGCGCCGCGGCCCAAAGATCCGGTGAAATTATCCAGAGACGATGCCTCGGGTCGGATGCTGCTCACCGTCAAAACAGTGTCCTGTGTCACACGGTGCTGCAAACAGCCTGCTCTCACGCCATCCCGCCACGACCGGCAGACGGAGCCAAGGCCTGCTGGCTCAGGACGCCGTCCAGCCCCGTGGGCAGCCAGTGCTTTCTGTCGCCCTCACAGTCTGCTTTTTTTACATGCTGTTTTGGTGCTCTACACTAATAACACTCATTATAAAAAAGAAGGTTACATTGGCGCAAACGGAGTTAGTGCAGGAGATGCAGGAGATGCAGGAGATGCAGGAGATGCGGTGCTGACAGCAGGTGACCACACAATGATGCACGGACACTTTCTCCATCGATGGCCACTACGACCATCGCTTTTCATTCCCCTATGTCCGTCAAGACATTAAAACGAGAAAATTTTTCGCTCTCAAATGTGATGAGTGTGTCAGAATGACAGCGGCCTCCCTGTTTCTGTGCCGTCAGCTCTTTCTAGCCGAATATGAATTATTCTCTGTGTGAAAAAAAAACCCCAAAAAAAAAACTACCCCAAAAAATGGATCGAGATGAACAGCAGGGCCACGGAAGGCAGAACATTAGCATGAGTGGCCAGGCATGACGTGGCGATGCTCGCAACGGCAGCGGCGCAGAGAAAATCAATCTGCTGTCGCTCAAGGGGACCGAGGCTGAAGGCAACAACCAAAGTCCTGAAAGAGTACCATGACTGATACCACACCACAGCTAATACCACGTCACAGCTGACTGTATTCTGACCAGGGATTCTGGGTCATTTTTTTAATGGGATGTGTGCCCAAATACTTCTTCATATCTAATATGTAACTTTTTATTCAATTAATAATCAAATTAATTCAATCAAATTAACAATGAATTTCCATTCATCAAAACAGGTTCCTCTGGAGCAATACAGGCACATCATTGTTAGCAGAAGTTAGTAAAAGCTTGGTTCACTCGTCCTGATTTTGTGGTTCAACTGGCTGAGGTCATCGCCCTCTAGGCTACTGCTGCCCTAATAAGTTCCCCTCGTGACTTCCCTATCATAATTGAAACTGCAGACAAACCCTCCTGGTTTCAAAAGGGCTTGTTTTATTTCTGCCAAACACAAAATGGGCTGATTCATCTGACACCAGCATCAAGCATGAGGTTCTGTTTCATTGCATTAAAACCGATTCAAATCCTTTCCTGATTTCCTGCAGTTTGGTAGCTCATCTTCTTCGTAACATAATATTAAAATTAAACAGACAGCAGTCCTAGGACATAAAATGAAACAGACAGCAGTCCTAGGTACAGTACAGAAGTCAAAGCCTATTTACAATATAAAACATGCACAGTCGGTGTGAAATGTCAGAAATACACTGGCCTGAGCTTTAGGGGAAATTACGTTTGGTTTCGTAAGTACAGTAAACTAATAAGTGCCCCAGATAGGAGGGCATGAGCATGGCGTCAACTGATTTATGTGGGTGGGCCGTCTCAGCAGTCATCAAGGACTTGCTTTAAAATGTGATTTCATCCACCAGGGGAAATTCCCCTATCGGTGTCAGCTATCTATGTCTGTCGCCGTCTCAGGACCAACGGGCGTTAAATGTTTTATTTACTGATCCTCTCTAGTGTTTATTACATGCACACGTACACACACACACACACGCACACACAGCTACACATCTTGCATCGGTGCCTGCGGTGTAACCAAATAGGCCTATCAATTACTTCTGTTTCCTTGGACACCTCTACAAACAACAGCTGTTGAGTCAAACAGGCAACCCATGCAATCCTGCCACTTCTTCACCTCGAGAGACAGGCCATGCAATGAGCCGTGGCAAATAAATACCGAGCACCAAGTATATACTCACAGGGAACTTCTACTTTCGACGGTCAACAGTTAATCCTTTAATCACCATCTTTACCACTGAGTAACGGTGTGTATTTAATGCTGTAAAAAAAAAAAAGGGTGTTAACATGCATTTCTCTCAGAAATTGAATTTTTCGCACGTGCTGTGCCACTGTGACCTGCTTGTAGACGGTTTATAGGTCAAAGGTGGAATGTTTCCATCACACCTCAAAATACTCAAAAGCTGTCCTTGCATAGCTGTCAGAAATTTTTCCTCCTCGTTTTAGATGTCATTTGAACACCCGAGACTGGGACATGTTCAGGCCCACAACCACATGCACCCTATTTTTAGAGTGACATTCACAACAATCACAGTCTGCTGCCTATTTATAGGCCACACTCCGTTTCACACGCAACGCATCATCTCCTAATGGCAGAATTTACTCCTCTGCTTATCCAAGCACAACAGAGGGCTTTTATCTGCGAAAGCGTCACTGATGCATTGTCAGAACGCTTTTACAGGACAGATGCTGCATAGGCAAAACTTGGTTTCAGACTCTTTGATCCAGATTCAGATGCTTTATTAATAAAAACCATTATGTTCATACACATAAACAAGTATAAGAAGATATTACTGTTACTGTTGATTTAAAGTGAATGTGCATTGCCTCACATGGGGAATCACTGGAAACGGCTATTACCATAGAATTGGCCTCCCACAATGGCCTTTTCTGTAGCTGAGCTGCAGGAACCTTGTGTACAGGGCATGAATTTTCATCGCAACTCTAACACGGAACCAGCCTTGATGGCAGGTGGCTGCAAAACAACCTTCCCACAGCCTGGTGCAGCATCCTGCTTCACACTTTGAAGAACCTATGTTTCCATCTCAGGAAATATGATCTGCGCTGTGCCTTCTTGCAGACGACCTCAGGCGCATTTCAACGCCTCCTCATAGCAAGAGACACGTTGTCTTCAGGTGTTACATCTAGTAACGTGAACATTGTAAAAAAAAAACATGTAAAAAAGAATTCCAATGTAACGTTATGTCGCCATCTAGTGAGTGGTGCTTATAATTGCACACCGATGTGAAAGATTGTAACCCCCAGTGTGTCAACTAACTGAAGTTTAAGGTTTGAATGAGGTGTAAATGTGGCTTAAGTTAATAATAAAAATGCAATTTTCACAAGAAAAATACGCATGTCCACATGTAATACCACCCACCCAATTCAAATCTTACAAACATGACATCACCATCCACACTTTCGTAATGGCGACCCTTGTTTCTCAAACTGGTGACACTGGGGCTCACACTGTTGTGGTTATGCAGTTAATATTCGTAATATTAATAGTATGAATGTAGTACAGTAAAAAAGGCTGTACTGGTTGTGAAAAATCTGTGCCCTCGAAGTGTGAATATATTCTTCTCTTCACACAAACAAATGCAAAAAAATATACAGGGCAGTTGGGACTCTAATCAACAGTCCCCACTTTTCACGGTCGGAGGACTATAAAAAATACAGATTAAATGGGCATTTTAATTAAATCGTTGCTCATACGGGTTCTGGCCGGGAGCAGTTTACCCTCCAAACCAGCGGCGGCGCTCGTCAGTTTCAGGCCGCTGGTCTCCCCGTTTGATTCTCCTGGCGCTGGATTTGAAAAGGTAACTTGCTAATGTTATTCATTCCACGAATTCTTTATTGTATTATATATCTAACAACATATACATTGCCGATAATTTTGCCGTGTTTATTAGAATGATTCTTACTATTGTAATAACTGCATGGAGCACATTATTATTATTACGATTAATTCGCTGTTTACTCTTAAGTCATTGCTACGTTGTTTGAACACTTGTGCCCCAAAAAACTATGTTGCTTTTATATCTTTCTTTATGTCACTGAAGACATTCCTGATTAAGTGACTAGATTTAAAATAAATGTAAACGTCACCATTAAATCATCTCACTGCCTAAATTCATACCAATCAATCTGATCCATAATTATTGCACTTGATACTTTCTTGTCCTCCTGGTTTATTGAAAGTTTTGTCTGTTAGATTGCTCAGGACATGGGGGTGACTGAGTTATGGTCCATTTTGGGACCAGTTCGAGAGTCTGTGCCACTTTACAGTCTAACTGGAAAGACCCTGGCTGTGGACCTCAGCCTCTGGGTCTGCGAAGCCCAGAATGTCCAAGCAATGATGTGCAAGGTCATCAGGCCTCACCTTCGGTAAGATACACGCTGATAGATCCCCTAAGAAATTGGCAAGCCACTCTCATTATTAATTTCATCTGAAACCATACCACTTTTCTTCAGCAACCTGTTTTTCAGAGTGTCGTGTCTTACACTGATGGGCGTCAAGCTTGTTTTTGTCATGGAGGGCGAAGCTCCCAAGATCAAAGCAGAGACAATGAGTAAAAGAACAGACATGAGGTTTGGGGGATTTCAGAAGAGAGCCACACAACAAACCTCCAAAAAGAGCACCAGCAGGGGGCACTTTAAAGCTGTGCTGAGGGAGGTGCGTCCATCATGAGCTTCGTAGCACTTTTTGGTGTCCCTTTATTGATTCATATACTTTGAGGTGAGGTTAGGGTGACCAGGGTCCATGAACACTTTTAGCTACTTTGGGTTTTACAAACTACTAAAGATACAAAGGTTCCTAGTTCTTGCTGCTACTGTTTCACATTAACGGTGGTGACACATGCAGGACCAATCAGTCAAATGCAGGCATTTGATAAATGCAGCATTTATCAGACGCCCTTATCCAGAGCGACATACAATCAGTAGTTACAGTGACAGTCTCCCTGGAGCAACTCAGGGTTAAGTGTCTTGCTCAGGGACACAATGGTAGTAAGTGGGATTCGAACCCGGGTCTTCTGGTTCATAGGCGAGTGTGTTACCCACTAGGCTACTACCACCCTGGTAGTTTTAAAATTCTTTTCCTAGTCTTTTCCTTGTCATTTACAAATCTGTTCATACAATCTGTCTATGTGTGTATGAGATGTTACATTATTAAACCATTAGGAATAATAATAGTTTTATAATCAGACTGAAAAGTACAACATTGACAGAAGTGTCAGACAAATTAGTCAAGGAATGTTCAGGTTTCTGTATATTCGTTTCTTTGAACTAAAACTGAAAAGTCTGTTTTTAATATTGTTTTTATAGTGTGCAGAAATGCTGGATTGCTTGGGCATTCCATGGGTGACTGCCGCTGGGGAAGCCGAGGCCATGTGCGCCTTTCTGGACCTGCACGGCTTTGTGGATGGCTGCATAACCAATGACGGCGATGCATTTCTGTATGGCGCTCAGACTGTTTACAGAAACTTCAACATGAACACTAAGGTTTGGATACTTAACCACCTGAATAAAAATACTAGCTTCACCTCTTGCAAATGGTTTTCAGGGTTATGAATCCGTGAAAATTTCAGGATCCCCAGGTGGACTGTTATAAAATGGCCAGAGTGGAAAATGAGCTGCATTTAAATCGTGAAATGCTTGTCGGCTGGGGGATTCTTCTCGGCTGTGACTACATTCCTAAGGTATCTTTCTGTTTTCCTGGTTTCTTATATTCCACCGTCCTATTCCGAAAATTTGTAGCTCTTAGTAATCATCTGTTGTTTCTCCTTTTTTTCTTGTTCTTAGGGTGTACCAGGGGTCGGCAAAGAAATGGCCCTCAAGTTGATACAGAACTCAGAAGGGAAAACCCTGCTGCAAAAGTAATGGTTAAAAAACAAACAAACACACACACACACACACACACATATACATACACTGTCACTTGTCATCACCTTCATGACTACTGCTTTCACACTGTTGGCATCATCATAACCAGCTTAATGAGATATGCAGCCAACAAATGTTCAACATCTGACACACACTACCCCTTACACTGAGCAGTGCTGACAAGATGACAGTGTCTGGCCATTTTAAACACTGACATGATGGTGGGCTCCAGACACCATTTTCTTTTCCTCATTTTTAAACCTTAAATGATGTCCTTGGCCAGGTTCACAGAGTGGAGAGCTGCTGGCATGGAAGAGCAGGAGGTGGTGGTTAAGAAAGTCCCCCACTGCCATGTGTGTCGCCATCCTGGTAAGGAACTTGAAACCCTGGGCCAGAGGTGTAAAACTCTGTAGGTGTTTACAGATGAGGGAACTAAGTACCAAACAGTTGATTAAGTCTATTTCACGTGGGGCTTTTGATGTTGCCACCTACGTGCTAGACGCTTAAGTGTGTGGCTTGTGTGTAGTGGCTTCTTTTTTTTTTTTTAATCATTTGTTAAATTTACACAAAGACTTGAGATCAAACTTTGAATATTCTTTGCTGGAGGCGAATTTGTAATGACATTCATAATTATATATGTGTAAAGTCTTAATTGTGTTTTATCCAATTTAAGTGATTGTCATTGTGAAACACTGCAGCACAGCACATGGTGACACAACGAAATGTGTCCACTGCTTTTACCATCACCCTCGGTGAGCAGTGGGCAGCCATGACAGGCGCCCGGGGAGCAGCGTGTGGGGACGGTGCTTTGCTCAGTGGCACCTTGCCGGTTTGGGATTCAAACCCACAACCTTCTGATTACGGGTCTTCTTCCTTACCCACTAGGCTACCACTGCCCCAACAGAATATAAAATGCATATAGAGAGAAAATATAACATTTTGGGTGAAATTTACACATAAATGAAAGGCCCTTGAACTATTTTTACTGCACAAATTTATTCTTGCTCTATTTAGTCGTTTAGATAATCAGTATTGAAACCTCATTTTCTCTGTAGTCGGCCCATTAACTTATTTCTCCCTTGATCCACTAGGCTCTGCAAAGACCCATGAGCGCAGTGGCTGCCGCCTCTGTAACAGCACACACTTCTGCGAGCCTCAAGACTATGACTTTCAGTGCCCTTGTGACTGGCATCACACCGAGAAGATACGCCAGTTCAGGGCTGTTGAGGCATCGGTCAGAAAGTACGTGTCCTTATAATAATTTTTTTTTTTTTTGCATCCTGGAAAACCTGTGAAATTGCACAGAGTGGTAATTTCTGGTGGAAAAAATATATTTATTGCAGAGACAAAGCATGTAGACACAGTTTCCCAAAACAGCTGAAGAGTCTTTGACGGTGTGACGGATGTATGATGTAGTTATGGTAATGGTTTACAGGTAATTTTGGAGAATTGTATGTATTCATTTATGTAATCATTTATTTAATTTTAAACCAGGCCTTTGCAGAGAAGGGCACATTTCCTTCAGCTAGAGCAGCACTACGTATGTAAGTGTACACTCATCAGGACACTTTCTGTTTCTTTAAAGGAAAACCCTGGCCTGTGACCGCTTTCCTTTTACTGAGGTAAGAACGGTGTATATATGACTGTAATAGCATAAATGACAGAATAAAAGTAATAGTTTAAATATATTATTTCAGGTTATCAATGAATTTCTGGTCTCCAAGGATAAACCCATTCAAAAATTCACAAGGAGAAAACCCAACCTTCTGTTGATGCAGGTAGAATTTGTGGAAATAAATTGAAAATGTTTATATTAATCAAAGTGTGTTTTAAAATGCACGACAACCTCTTCTTTAGAAATTCGCCCTTGACAAAATGGAGTGGCCGAAGCACTACACCAGTGAGAAGGTCCTGGTGCTGATGACCTACACAGAGCTGATGAACAGGAAGCACGGCAGAGGAACCGCAAGTCAGATTCACCCCGTGCGGTGTGTGCAGCTTTCCGTGTGGTTTTGGCTCTTTTGACATTTTATGCTTCAGCTCTATGTTGAAACCCAGCTTTTGCTTGTACAGATTTTGCCCCATTAATGCATCCAGAAGGTAACCTCTGAAATCCTTTTCAGGATCTATAAACCAAGAGTCCGAAATGGCATCTCGTGCTTCGAAATCATTTGGAAGAAACCTGGTAAGAAAATGACTATTTGAAGAGGTTAGAATGGACATTTAAACAATTGGACACCAAACTGGTTTCATGTCTTAAGATCAAACGTAGAGCCGCTGTCAGCTTTATGCCTTTGTCAATTGATCCAGCGGTTGTTTTCACAATCCTTCCTGAGCCGACAAACCACATAAAAGTGGCGTGTTGTCACTTGGTGCCCTGTTAGTGTCTTGTTGTGAGGTCAGGTTGAGATGGCAACAAAGGTGACAGAACAGGCGCATCATCTTTAGGTGCTAAAGCAGCTTCCTCTGCTAACCGGGAAACACCACCTCGTCCAAGGTGGCACTTATGATCCTGCCATTTTAAAGCCTGTCGGGTAATATCCTGCCTTTTTTAATGCACGGTGAATAAAGCCAGGGTGGCGATATCTCATGATAGCAGTGCATGTTTTTAAAATCCGTGCGTCCGTATTTGCGTCTCTCCAACGTTGCTGTAACGGCAGCGTTTCACATTCATTGCTCCTCTCCACCACCTAAGTTAGACAACGGGGACGGTTTTTAACAGTCCTGAAGGTTTATGCTGAACGCTTTCTTATCATTCACTCATGTTAATGAGCATCTCATCAAGCGGCTTTTAAAAATGACAATAGTGAACAAAGTAGCCATGAAGGTAAAAAGAGGCGACTCTTTCATCAAACAAACTTCACTTTCTCCCGCTACTAACAATACTAAGTATGTTTCTTGCATTGGATTCTTCAAAATGACTCCATCTTAGTCTCCATAGCAACCACAATGTAGGTGCGTTGAAACTGGTAGTGAACTATGATGGTATAATCTTGTGTATTATGTGCATAGACCTGTAGGGGTCTGTAAGTAAGTAAAATTCCTGTGCTGTCTTTATTATATCTGTTGAAAACGCATGGTGTTTTTTCAAGATGTTCCACTTTTACACTTAAAAAGTAACCTCATGAATATGTGTATGACCTAGAGAGAACTGGTTGACTTTAGAAGCTCCTGGTTGATGAAGCCCATCTTCACATCACAGATTTTTTAGATGAAGAGTCCACGTTCAGGACTTTTCTTCATATGTTCAGGAGTTGCTTCTCTTGCAGAACACTACGCCTTTCCTGAGGATCAGCCGTCTGAGAGCCAGGATGTGGTGAGAACCGTGGAGGAGGAGTTACTATTCCGTGCAGCTTACCCCGACGTTGTGGACCTCTACATGAAGGAGAAAGAAAGTGTGGAGGAGAGCAAGAACGCAAGTACGTTTTCCCCCTTTCGTTCAGAGAAGATCTGTGGCCCTTTGTACTTGAGAAGGAACGTTTTGTTAGTGGCAGCCCTAAAGGGCTTTGATGAGCAGGAGGTGTCACACAGAAGCTGCTGTCAGTTTATCCCTGTTTGGGTGGTATTTCACTCCCCTCCCCACCGCTGTCACGTCACTCACACACACACACACTCACACACACACACACACACACACACTCATACAGATTTGCTTCTCTTTTTCACACAGAAAAGAAACAGAAGGCTAAAAAGGAGAACTCCGCGGACGCATGTGATGATGTTTCCGATCTCATGGGCCGAATGTCACTGCAGGGCTGCTCCGCGTCGACAACATCAAGCAAACCAGCCGCCACGTTCTCCTGCGCCGAAGCAGCGCGGAAAAGTCCCAAGTTGGCCGGAAGCGAGGTCATCTCTGAGGAGACCAGAGGAGCTATGCTGTCCCCTCTGTCACTGTCCAGAGTGATCGACCAGCTCCATCTGAGTGACATTGACTGGGAGGCCTTGTCCTTCACATCGTCCCCGGCCATGTGTGCGAAAGAAAGCATGAAACCCACCTCTCTCCCTAACACTGCGAAAGAGGGATGTTCACCAGCACAGGCCGAGCGTGCCAGGGACGGGTTCGTGTCCACGCGTCCACTTGAAGGCGCAGACGTCCAAGTGCTGTCAGATGGGAGCGTGAATTTCAAAGCAGACGTCCATCCTCCCAAAGCAGTCAACTGCCGACTTGTCTTTCCCGAGCCGACTCTGTCTCGGCTGACAAGATGCGGTGTCCGCAAACCAGAAACTCCGATCTCTACCACGGAACCACCAAGAACAGGAAAAGCAAAGTCCCCCACCAAGTTCAAATTTGTCCGATTGAAGAAGGCGTACGCCCCCGCCCTGCTGCGCCAGCAAGCCAGACCTCCTGAGCAGCCCGCCAAACACAGCGTTTGTGTTGGACGAGTGTCCTCGGGCGAGGACAGCGATGCGGAGAACCGCCGGGCAAGGGAGAAGACGTCCAAATCGAGACCGAAGGCCTCCAAACCCCCGAGAGCCTTCCCGGCAAAGCCAACCGGCCACGACGTTTCGCGGCCGCGCCTTGCCCCTGCAGGGAATGTCGAGCCTCGCCCGCCGCCCGGCAAGCAGCGGCCGCAAGTCCAGGAGGACGGCCCGTCATGTCCCGTTTCCCCACCGCCTTGTTTCTCGTACAGTAACAGTACGGGTAACGACTCTGACGTGTCCATCGAAAGCCCGTTACCGCTTGCAGAAAGGTTGCGGCGTAAGCTGCTAAAATAATCTCGTCTTAAAACCACGCAAATGTTTTGTTATTATCATTTTAATGGACGTTTTGCTGTTTGCCATTGGCTGGGGGGGGGGGCGGGGATAATAAATTTCTGTGTTTTGAGTGAGGACCACGTCTGCTTGTCAACCTGAATCCACCTTGGAACAGGAGATGAAAGTCGAGTAGAGATTTTTTTTAAACGTGTTGCTTCCTTTCACAGGACAGGCGTTGGTTTCACAGTCACCAAACCAGCAGCATCACTCGCTTTACGATGCGGCCAGCGCTGGTGTTCCTTGATCAGTAGTGATGCGTTGCACACCTTTCCCGACATGAAAGGCTGCGGAGACATGACAGCTGTGTCTGGTTTGGGCCCACCTATGCCTTTCCCATGAACAGACTCCAAGGTCAGATTAAGTCTCTCCAAATACACATTTGCTTTACCCCATTATTGGGAAAACAGGCCCAGGGAGAGCAAGCCCCATGCCAGTGATCTTGAACTTACGAGTCTAAAATAAAATGCATGTTTATCCCGTACATAAGTTAGTAACCTCAGTCACACTAGGACTTGAATACACCTTAAAAAAAACTGTGAAACACAAAAAACTAAAAAAAAAAAAAAAAAAGCTTTTTATTATATCACAAACTTAAGACTTCTTATTTTCTTATTTATTATTCTTTTTTTTTTCTAAGCTTTAACCTCAAACGGGAAATCTGGACAGTTTTCAGGCCTGTTACAGTACAGGTATAAGTACAGTTTGCGCTCTGTACTCTACTGGAGTGGAGCGGTCCGTTTGACATCCTGGTCCCAACACATGGGGACCTCGGGCGTCGTGTCAACGTCCCCGGTGCAGCAGGCCTGGTCGTCCCTTTCGTTTCGAAACGTTAACTGCCGCCAGACCAATTTAAAGAGCGATTTCCCACAAAAGCGAATCTAATTATTTGTCTTTCTGCTGCGCATTAGCGCGCTGGTGCGTCTTATTGGCACCTCGGTGAGAACCAACGCGCTCCTTGGGGAAGGTCGCGCTTTTGCCCCTCGGGGTCTCTTTGAACTGCGGCCCGAGCTGTGAACTAATGACACGCGAGAGCCGTATAAAGCCCCCTAATCCCGAGCCCACGGGCCACGCAGACACGCCATGGACGTCGTCAGCATGGACCACGACGTGGACGCCGTGACCGCAAAAATACTCTCGCAGTGGGACTGGAGAGCCGACGGCGCCTTCGGGACCGGACAGGACGCCTCGTCGCCGGAGTCTTCGTTCGACTCGATGTGCTCGTCGCCCGAGACGCCGGCGAGCGGCGGGTCGCCGACGTTCCCCTACGCGCTCTCCGCGTACGGCCAGTCGGCGGCGGGCGCCTGCGCGTCGCCGAGGCCGCCCAAGCCCAAGATGTCCACCAAGCGGCGCATCAAGGCCAGCGAGCGGGAGAAGCTGCGCATGAGGAGCCTGGCGGAGGCCCTGCACCACCTGCGCGACTACCTGCCCCCGGACTACAGCCGGAGGGGTCAGCCGCTGACCAAAATCCAGACTCTGAAGTGCACCATCGAGTACATCAGGGAGCTGTCGGACATTCTGAACGGCGCGCAGTTCTAGCCGCCCGTGGCGGACCCGTGTACATAAAGCCTGTGTATAATTCTGCTTCACCTGGCACTTGCAGATGTGTGGACCTGAAGTAGCCAGTTTCCTTTACGTGTTGACCCTGTTCTAATTAAGACGATGTGGTGTGTTTAATTTGTGTTGACGGCAAATATAGCTAGTAATTAAACGGCGTTAATGAAATGCTCTGGTCTCTCTCCAACCAAGACGTGTCCTAGTCATTATTCGGAAATATTAGCCAACGCTTCAATTAAATTTTAAGATCTTCCCGTAGGTGGCGCCAAAGACGTGGTTTCAAAAATATCAGCTGCTTGCGAGCGTTTGTGCCACCAATGACGACCCCACGTTTAACGTTGCGATGCGGGCGCTCGGCCAATCAGAATGCCAGTTTGTTTCCGGTGGGCGGGTCCCGTTCGCAATGACAAAGAAATCTGTGCCCTGGATGCGTCGGGTCGGCTCCAGCCGCCATTGCGCCTCATATGAGGGCACAGAGAGCTAAAGTTATATTTCTTTATTTCCTTATTTCTTTTAATTCTGTTTCAACAAAACTGTGAATAAAACAACTTTTTGGGGGGTGGGCTAATTGTTGATATTTTGGAAGCGTTTTTCTCTGTTGCCATTCCCGACTAAGGTAGGTCCATGTCCACATTTTATTTAATCCTTGTATCCCAAAACCTTAATATAGCGCCACTACACCAGAACCGCTTACAGTTTTTACCCTCTAAATGTAAAATTCCCCGACAAAACCAGCAGAATACGACTGTTATTCAGTGTCATGACATGCCGGGATGGCGTTGTTGTTTATTTAATTGAATCGAAAGTCTGGCCTGTTCAGTCCTGGTATCGGCCGTGCATTAATATTACGGAATAACGCCGTTGTTTTAGACCAAATTACTGTAAAGTGTGTCTTAAACGTTTAGAGGCAGCGCTATCGGCGTTTGCTGAAGTGTCGCCGATGTGTACTGTACCTGTTACTGGCTGCTGTTGGTTAAGCTGTTGCTTTATATTCGTGTGCTTCTTGGTGTGTGCTTTATATTCGATGCATTTCGAACCATAGTATGAAACGAACCAAGCAAAATAATACACCCAGAAGTACAGCACGTTTATTTGTAGATGTCGAGTGTCCATCAGTTAATAAAAAAGGGGTGGTTGTAGCCTAGTGGGTAACACACTCGCCTATGAACCAGAAGACCCGGGTTCGAACCCCACTTACTACCATTGTGTCCCTGGGCAAGACACTTAACCCTGAGTGTCTCCAGGGGGGGACTGTCCCTGTAGCTACTGATTGTGGCTCTGGGTAAGGGTGTCTGATTAATGCTGTAAATAAAAAAAGTTTCAGCGCTCATTGCTTTATTGGCTTCTGCATGCCAGAAATAAACAGGCAGGTGAACGTGTCGCGTCCTCATGGGTGGATCTGACTTTGGGACAGTTGCATGCGTACCTCCCCTGGTGCGGGTGCTGCATTCTGCACTATAAATACTCGCAGGCTGGATTTCCGAGCTGCATAAAGCCCTGTGTCGCGGGCCCGGGTGCCTGACCTCTGAGTCACAATCTCTTGATCTGCAGGGGTGCAAAGCTCACACAGTTTGAACGCACCACATATCAATTTCCATCTTATCAGAATCAATCAGAACAATCAAAACTTTACTAACCACAATGGAAATTGCTTATCCTGTTTCAATATTTATTACATTCTAATAATCATTTGCAGTTGCATGAACATTGGCCCATTTTGAAATACAATTTCATTTGTTCTTATCATGATTGATTAGTTTAATGCTTAATTTATTCATCTTTTCTTTCCTGATATTTTGTGATTTTTTGCTGTTTGTTCAGGCAGCAAAGGCTTCACTCACTTCTTGCCAAACTCATTAGTAAAAATATGTATGTAATATTATATAATTTATTCACATGTTATTATTTTTAATATATTACACCTATAATAATTTGACCTGTTAAAGTGTAACAATATTTCCATTATTGCTTTTGATGCCATCTAATGCATATTCGAAGAGGCCAAGCTATCAAATTTATTATAGATTCCAAAGAAATGCACATTTAATATTTTTACATCTTAGATGGATGTTGCCACAGAGCAAGCGGAGGAGCTCGCTGAAACCCCAGCAGCTTCTACAGAGGAAACGGCAACTGAAAACAAAGGGAGGTTGGAGTCACAACCGTCCAGGTGCACATACCTGTAAACCTTTATTCTTATGCATTTTTTGCTTAAATTTTCTATTAGGAGTATAAAGAGATGTTGTTTGTTTGCACAGGGATCGAGGGATGAAAGGTCATGCGCGAGGTGGGCGGATGGGCCGAGGCGGGCGTGGTGGACGTGGACTGATGAAAGGATACGGGCCCCCTGACCATGGCAGGTGTAGAGGTCGTGGTAGGGTCATGAATGGATTTGGTCCTATGAGGTACTAACTCTGTAAAATCCATGTTGCTGTTTGTGGGTCTTAAGATGTGAATGACAAGCCCACAAAAAAATGTGGTTTTTTTTTTTTTTGTTTTTTTTAGAAGAGGCATGGGAAGGATGCGACCCTACCCAGACATCAGAGGCCGTCAAGGGGGGAGGGGTTGTCACATGGGTATGGGCCCTCCCCCTCCTCCACCACCTCCAATGCACCTAAGGGGACCTTATCCACCCCTACACAGGTAGGTCACATGATATAGGTCTCCAGAAAACAAAGGTATGTCCTACAAACCAGATTTGAAAGTCTTAACCTTGACCTCAAAAACCACCCATGGACAGTGACCAGTCTGAGAATAATCTTTACTGTGTTGTTACTTGGCGCTAATGCTTTATTTGTTCTCATCAAATTGGTTGTACACGCGTACAGTACTATAGTTGGCTCTCAGACCCGTGTTCCAGGCAAATGGGCGTTTAGACGTGAGCCGTTATTCTTGTATAAGCACTCTCATTCGTCCCATATTTACCTTGAGTGAGCAGTAATCATGACTGAGGTGTGTTCTGTGCACGCGCAGGCATCCACCACCACCACCTCTTGGACACCCGGGCTTCAGAGGACGGCCGCCCCACCCCCGAGGCATGTCCCCAGGTCCACCTCGTCATTTCCACCCCAGAGGGTAAGACCCTAAATTTTAGCCCGCTACATTTCCGCTGTGCTTCAGTGCTGTGTTTCTCTATCAGCGTATGCTGGACCAAACGACACAAAGTAAAGCTAACTGATTAAAAGTACGGATGATTGGCAGGGCCTTGTCTTGGCCATGAAATGCATAATCCCTTTTAGGTTTGTCATGTAGCACATGAGCAGTGTAGCCCTTAATCTACTCAGGCTGTAGAAGCTGAGGAAGCTCACCTCCAAAATCACAGCAGACCACCGGAAGTCAAATTGTGTGACTTTGTCCTTTTGTACAGCTACCACAACGGACCGGCCCCTCCTCCACCTCACCCCCCACTGGGCAGGGGCCAGCAGTGGCCAGGTCCCCCTGGTGGCCGGCGGTTTTAAGTTTTAACTGAACTCTTAGCATACAAACCATAGTCGTCTAAAACCCAGCGTCCCCAAATGTTTGGAACAGAAATTCTCAGAAGAGTAGGGAATCAAAAAGAGTGAAGGAACAGAAACCACTCTGGACTATTGTAACCAATGAAGTGACATTTTTTTAATGCGTGACCTAAGTTGATCTATAAGACCTTTATAAGCCCTTGTTATGTTGTATTGTATCTTTGTGTTTCACTTGTGAGCTTTAGTCCTGGGGATAGAAAATACAAATATTTTAGACGGAGGGAAAGAGATGCACAACAGCCGTGATGCACCAGTGTTACAAACGTTCAAATTCCTGGACTCCTTGGACCTCCCTAATTTTCCCTTTTGTTACCTGGATTTAGCTTTTTTTGTAACATCACTAGATAGTTAAATGAAGGCACTATGCTACACAAAGTATTCGTTCTCTATTAACAGCTACATTTTATATGATATGATGTGCAGCTAATTCAATTTAATTGTTCGGAACAATTCATGTATGTGTTCTGCAATCTCTAATGTGGAAAAATGAATTTAGATTAATGACCATAAAATTGCTATTATAAATAACATATAGTATATATATTTGCATTTGTATGTCAAAGAAAATTATTCTTTTTAAAAAAATACTACTATCTGTGTGAAGTTTTGAAATGTGACACTTCTACCTTGTGTTAACGTACCTAAGCTATGTGGATTTGTGAATGTACGTTTGGTAAACGGACGAGTTTTGACATAGTCGTGAACAAAAGAAAATAAAGTAAAAATAAGTAAAACCTCTCCTTTTTTTTTTACTGTTTATTTAAATTCAACTCATATGTCCGTTCTCTGTCCAATGGACAGTTTAAAGTCATTGTTCCATCTCCACACTTCCAGATCTGTTACTACTGATCTTGTGCTGCAAGGATAATTTTTCAAATAACAATTGCACATCATAACTCACTACTGCACACACTGTACATTACATTTTCTTTTGCATCATTTATACAATCGAGAGAATGTGGAGGACCAAGAACCCTTCGGGAAGTTAATTAGGAGTAAAACGGGACATAAGTGTCTGAACTGTGTGGTCCTGTATGTAGTCATTAATGCATAGGGCTGAAGCATTTCAAAAGTCCCGTACTTTATGATAAAAAAAGTTCACCGATGGACACAAGCTGATGGGTTTATGTTTGTCATTTGGCTTTGGATAAAGGGGCTGACGCTACCTTCTTTCTGCAGCCAGTTTAAAGGGACATGGATCTGCATGTAAAGGTGCAATGCCTCTGGACAGGTGTTCGTCTCTGCTAGGTTAAACAGGAGCTTCTGATGCTTGTTTGGTTTTTTTTTTTGCTAAATGCATTTTCAAATATGTGGATGTGTCCATTTTTTTTAGACCATTCTGCTATAAACGGATGTGCTCACCAGGCTTCCTTCAGCTCTTCTTTTGTGCCCCTCTCTCCTCTGCGTCTGAATGCTTCTCTGCTGCTGCTGCTTCTAACAGTGATGACGGACTGATTGTTGTTGTCTCCTGAAGGGGTGCATAGTCACCCCTTTTGAAGGTGATGGGACCCAGAAGCAGACCAACCCCCCCCTCTCTCTATCCCCCATCCCAGCGGTGTGCAGTGCGGCGCCCGTGCCCCTAACACAGCCCAGGTGAGCCTCCTCTTGTGTCCAGACCACCTCTAGCTTTTCATACCTTTTTCTTCCAGGCAGGAGGTGGGGAAAGACAGCTCAGTGCGTGATGCTGTAACAGATGAGATTTCACTGTTTCAGGTAAAAAGGTATACAGGAAATCATTATGGAGACGTACCTATACTGCGAAGTCCAGCCCATGTCCTGAACACAGGGTAGTTCGAGGTTCTTGTCTTAAATCCCAAGTCATAGCCTGAGCATATGGTGTCAGTCACCAGATTCATAACACGAACCATGTGACTCCAACGTGAGCATCAATTAGGAAGTGTCGGTGTAGTTTAACTAGAATTTACTTCTGTGCATGACTCATAAGTCAGAGAAAAATATTCACGACATTGGCGTGAGGTGTGAATCCTTTTTATATAGGTCCTGGCACGATGTGTTGAAGGGACTGAAACAGAATAGTCCAACAAGAGAAAAAAAGAAACAGCCCATCCCAAACTACTATAGTGCTGGGCGAATAAGATAACATTAACTGACCACTCTGAATTGTGTTTTTTTTTTTTTTAAATAATTGTGTTCATATTCATCATTAAATATTTCATGTTTGCAAATCATTGAGTTTCTATGTTTTCATTTACATTTACGGCATTTGGCAGACGCCCTTATCCAGAGCGACTTACAACGTGCTTTCAAGTTACCATCGATGAAGAGATCAATTCCGGTTCACTAGGACCCCAACTATGAATACATATTTTTATTCACTCTGTTCGACAACAAGAAAATTACAATTTAATCCAAATATTCTTTAAAGAGGAAGGTCTTGAGCTGTCGTTTGAAGGTGCTCAGTGACTGAGCTGTTCTGACCTCGAGGGGCCAAGACGGAGAAGAGTCTAGATGAATGTTTTCCTTTTACCTTCAGAGATGGAGGGACCAGGCGAGCAGTACTGGAGGCTCGGAGTATATGAGGTGCAGTGTGAGGTGTAATAAGGGCTGTGAGGTAGGATGGTGCTGCTCCATGTTTGGCTTTGTAGGACAGCATCAGTATTTTGAACCTGATGCGTGCAGCTACTGGGAGCCAGTGGAGGGAACATAGCAGAGGGGCGGTGTGGGAGAATGTGGGAAGGTTGAAGATCAGTCGTGCTGCTGCATTTTGTATTAGTTGTAGAGGTCGGATGGTACGTAGTGGTAGACCAGCTAGAAGGGAGTCCAGTCGTGAGATTACTAAGGACTGAACCAGTAGTTGGGTGGCCTGGGTTGACAGATAAGGGTGGATTCGTCTGATATTGTAGAGAAGGAATCTACACAAGTGGGAAAGATTGCTGATGCGAGTTGAGAAGGAGAGTTGATTGTCATCATCCAAGTTTGAACATAAGGAATTATGAATCAACAGCAGTAATTGATCAAAATATAACTTTTTACAAAAGGAGTAAAAATGACAGAAAATGCTCATAAAGATTTGTTTTTGATCAGAAATGTATTATTATAATACATGTACACATTCAAAGAAAAAAGAAAATGTCTGTATAAATAAACAAGTGTCACAGAGCTAATGAGTATCCAGATCATGGGGCTCTGCACTTCCTCATTTGCTTGTCTGTGCCTTCTGCACAGCATCATCCCACATAGGCTTCTCAATGTGTTCTGGAACCTTCTCTATGGCCACCTACAGGAGTAGACACAATAAATCATACATTTTAACTTCTGATGTAGGTTTGGTGTGTCGACCTTTTCTTATAATAGTGTGGTAGTGCACATTCGCCCATGAGCCAGAAGGTGACAAAGTCACACGTTCAAACCCCACTTACTACCGAGTGTCTCCAGGGGGGACTGTCCCTGTAACTACTGGTTGTAAGTCGCTCTGGATAAGGGCATCTGATAATATGGAAATGTAAAAAATACTGGATCTGATGTTCTGCCAGGCTGATATTTGGTTTATTGCTAGTACAGGTCAGAGCGTTACCAACAACCCTTTTCACTCAGAACTTACCTTCTTTACTTCCATGGCCACACCTTCTGGTAAGTTCCGCTGAATGTACTCCAGGTATACACGTGCAGTGGAGCCGGTTATATGAGAGAGCTAGTAATGAAGAGGGAAAGAAATACATAATAGATATTAATAATATATTCATATTTTGCTGAAAAAAGCAGATCACATAAAATATTTAGCTACTTCAGAATGTTGCAACCTTCCTCTCACCTCTATGCACCGATAGTGTGTCCTCATTTCATACTGAACTCTGTGCTTCTTGAAGATGTGTATGGATTTGAGCAGTGTGAAGCGCTCAATGTCCTTGGGAGGCTCATATCTACGTAATTCAGAAATACAAATATGATGTGCACTAGTCAATACAACAGAACCAAACAGTATGGCATGATAACAATATTTATCAGGTTATACTCCACAGAACAACAGTGCCTGCCTACACAGGTATATTGACAGGAATACTGATCCACAATAGCAATACTAAAATATTACCCTGAAAGAAATGTGACATTTTACAATGTTATGGCTGTTGTGACAACATTTTACAGTAGGGTAACAAGAAGATGGTCACACTCACACTTTGCCAAGTTTGATGCCTAACTCATGTGCAGCCATGGATGCGAAGAATTCGTAGCTGTCCAGGACAGCCTTGTCATGACCCTTAACCAGAACTGTTATCTTTTTGAAGAGCAAGTCAGCTTCATCTGTGACAGTCACCTTATGGTGAACAAACACAAAGTAAGAAAACACCGGACATCTGGTGGTAATGAGGGTGGTAGTAGCCTAGTGGGTAAGACATCGATGAACCAGAAGACCCAGGTTCAGACCCCATTTACGACCATTGTCCCTGAACAAGACACTCCAGGGGAGACTGTCCCTGTAACTACTGATTGTAAGTCGCTCTGGATAAGGGCGTCTGGAAAATGCCAGAAATGTAAATGTCCCACAGCTTCTTATTCCTCACATAGCTCTACAATTTAAACCAAGATAAGTAGGAATTATGAAGCCTACTTACAGATGGAGAAGCACCTTGAAACACGGCTCCAGTGTGAAACTGGGTCTGCAGGCTTGTGTGGCGGATTTCACTAAAAAAAATAAGATGCAGACTGTATTCAATCTATTCTCCTGGTTACAGGCTACATTTCAGTTTACGTTGTGAGACACCAACCTGGGTGCATTTTGCCTTCCACGAAGAAGACAAAAGTCAGCACGACGTGCTCCCTACACCAGAAAAAAAGAAGGAATTTAGTCCTCTGACGTGGACAAGTTATTACAGTCAGCTTCTCCAGACTAGTGGCACATGATCCAGTGACAAGTCATGTGACACTGGATCATGCTGGTTGAGTTTGTAAAGCAGCAAAGAGCAGAAAGTACAGGGAAGATCTTAAATCAAACGTCAGATGTACCGTTGTAGGTGTGTGTGTGTGTGTGTGTGTGTGTGTGTGTGTGTGTGTGCTGTCCCCACTGTCCACTCTATCTGGCAGCTCCACAATGTCAAACAAAAACGACACAAATGTGAAACGCGTACGCGGTGACACCGCAGCAGACTCTCACCGGCTCCGCGAAACAGTATTTACCTCGCGATACAGTCTGAATATCCCGCCGCTTACAGCACGCAGGTTTCTGCAGAGAATTATGGGCGCCGCCATGTTGGATATCAGGCGAGCTTCTTCTTCTTCTTCTGCCGCTTTTTCTCTTTTTTGCCGCAGTGGCGCAACACGCGGTTGCTCACTAGCGCCACCTAGACGCTGACGTGCGTGGCGAGAAACGCCGACTCGCTCGGAATGTCCAAACCGAGTAACAATTTAAAGTCAATTCATGATTGGCTGGAAATGTCGAAAAAACAAATCCATGTGTATATTAATTAAATGAATTTCCTTATCAGAAATAGGTGATATGTAATATTAATAATAATTACAACAACACTTCAATTACCATATGTGGACAAGAATAGACGGATGTATATATCACCTTGACAATTTTAAATTGAATCAATATCATATAAAATCACTATAAAATCGGAACGATCACAGTCAATGTTACATTTTTTTTTTACACATAAGGTTACACGTACACCGAGCCGTGATTTATTGCCCCTCGACCCCCGAACGCAGCCGGCGATCTTGCAGAACGCATTTTCCCCACACAGGCTGGCGAAATGCGACGAACGGAGCGGAGCAGAACAAAATAGTCCGTAAGTAAAAGAAACACGGCGACGGCAAGCGACAATAGTCGCCTCTACCCCAACAACACCCACAGCGAAGCGTAACCGAGGCAGTGACATTGGAGTCATGTGACGGCCACGTGACCCAGTGGCCAGGCCCTGTGCTGTGAGGTAGCTGGCTACAGCTATTAAACATCGGGACGACAAAAGGTAAGGGGCTGGAAGTGGCTCTTTTTTTTAAACGTTTATCCCGGTAATTTGTGTAGCCTGTGACGGGATTGAACCGGACCACGATTCACCGGGGCCGCACGGTGCATCGACGCCGGCAGGGCTGTCTTGTCCGCCGTCCCCACTACTTGGGGCTTTGTTTAGTACACGTAACGCGAGTTGGGGAGGAATAACGCTAGCTAGCCGTAACAAGTGGCTAACCGGGACAAAACGGAGATCCGGCGCGGAGGATTTTTATTTATTTATTTATTTTACCGGCGATTGACATTCATCGTGAGCTGAGCGTGTCTTCAGTGGGTTTTATGGGTTCAACGTTGGCCACCTTTAGCCCTGTGGCACCCGAGGCTGCTTGTCGGCGTAGAATTCAGAATACCATTTTATTACAAACCACAAGATGCCAGTTCGCACCTGGTCGCTTGGCCATTTTACGGTTTAACCGGGTTGCCACATCTTGATAAAAAGGCTCAAGTGTCCGCCACCAAAATGCGATATACCGACATTACTTTTGGTAGATAGGATTCAATGTAATGTTGTTTTAATGACACTCACGCTCATGCACGAATAGGATGTGAATGCTGTTTCATTTCTCTGGAAAATATCAACACCTCAAGAAAGAACAGCGCCTCCTCCGAGTTTTTGTCTTCGCCTCCGTTGTACACCCGAGCCACATTTTGTTACATGTTGTTTTAGACCCGTGTTTGAAGGCTAATTCTTATTCTGTTGGAGAGTAATTGGAAAAAAAGGTCATTTTTGTTTTCCACCATATTGTTAATAAATGACAATTGAAAAAGCGTGGAAAACGGTGTCGTGGCAACACTGTGTTTCAACGGGAATCGGCGATGCAGGCAGAATGGCGCTTCTGGTCAAATTTCACCCGTCACTTGTTATAAAGAACACTCTTTATAGTATGTTGCACTCGTTGTTCGTTCAAAGTGACACCCGTGCCGGCGTTCGTCTTAAAATGTGTATAATTTAACATATATTCCCGAATAACTTCCTACAATATCCGCAATCATTATTGTTAGAATCCGACTGCTGTTCTGTGAGAACGAGGCTCAGACAGTCCAGATATTTGTGACGACCCCATTGTCATTATTGTGGGAAGTCGTCGTATTTGTCACTTGTTAAGCACAGCAACTCTGGCTTATGTAGGAAGACGGGTGAAGTACATTATTATTTTCAGGGGCAAAAAATATTATTATTATTATACGGCATATTCCAAAATGAGGTTTGTTCCAGGGCGTCGCTCTGGGCTCCTGCCTGCTAACGTCGGTGCTTTTGTCCTGTCGCTGTGCTCATTAAAGGGATTCCCGACGCTGATTGGCCGCCGGCGTGGTGACGCAATGACGCTGCGCGCAGGAGCGGACAGCTGATGAGGATTTCCTGTCTGCTGTTCGAAGAGAAGAAGAAATTCCCCCTCCTCGCAGTTCTTTTTCCTTTTCTCTCTTTTTTTTTTGTGTGTATGTGATGCGCTGCTCTTTCCGTCCGCACACGGACGCCGCACGTCGGCGGACGCCCGGGACGCGTTTCCAGCGTGCGGTGCGCGGACTTGCGTGAAAGGACGAGTCCTTTATTTTGTTCCCCTCGATAGTCCGGTCGCGGTTATACGGGAATAAGAGGAATAAAGGACGCGTTTCGGGCAGTTTTTTTTTTGGAGAGGACCGCCTCCGGGTTCAGATGAATGGATGAGTGAACTCTAACCCCGAGCAACAGACTGCTGAGGAACGTTTGGTCGGAGGAAGTGGTGGAAATGACTTGATCCGTTTTATGCGAGGTGTGATCGCTGCTCGCTCGCCACAGCAAGGAAGGACGCCCCCCCCCCGCGCCGCTACACTTGACGCTTCCACCCCGCGGTGCGTGTCGCCAGGCGGCAGGGATGTTCGCGGCGGTCGAGCACGGCCCCGTCCTCTGCAGCGACTCCAACATCCTCTGCCTGTCGTGGAAAGGACGGATCCCGAAGAGCGAGAAGGACAAGCCGGTGTGCCGCCGGAGGTACTACGAGGAGGGCTGGCTGGCCACGGGGAACGGCAGGGGGGTGGTGGGAGTGACGTTCACCTCCAGCCACTGCAGGCGGGAGCGGCCCACCCCGCAGAGAATCAACTTCAACCTGAGGGGTCACAACAGCGAGGTGAGTCTGCCCCTGGAAATGCACGCATGTCTTGCCATGTTTTAGTCAGGAGGTTGCCGGGTTCGAATCCCAACACGCTGCTCCCCGGGCGCCTTTCATGGCTGCCCACTGCTTGCCAAGGGTGACCGTTAAAAGCAGAGGACACATTTCGTTGTGTCAACGTGTGCTGCTCTGCAGTGTTTCACAATGACGATCAATCAGTTTCACATCATGTAACGCATGTATAACATATGTATAGATGTCGAGATGAGCCACGTGTTAAGCCACGTGTGTTCAGCAGGATCTGAATAGATTCACACTTGGCAGCGATTGGTTTGACCATTGCATTTTTTTATTTTTCTTAGTTTACTGGACCTATGTCCAAAAAATGTGTTGGAAAGTCAGTAATGTTCGTGTTTTAATAACTATAAAATAACTGCATGTGTGTGTCAGCATCTTTAGATGAAATTCACATTTTTGTAAAAATGGTAAGAGGACGGGCGTAAAAATATTTAAGAGTCGCTGTGCACAGGCATGCAAAAGTTGATTTTAAGTTTATTTACTTTTTTCATGCCTTACGTAGAACTGTTAGTGCGTGTGACTGCAGGTAGACCCTCTGAAATCCACGATTCGTTTTCTGTAACATGTCGTTTATCAGTCAAAGGATTCAGTCAATAGAAATGAAGTCTAATTCCATTCAAATTGTTACTTGGTCATATTACTTTGGGTCCAGAGATTTCCCCCCCTTATTGCTGTTTGCACTGTTAGCTAGCTGGAGGTGTAGGACGGGGCGAGGACTGATGTATAGCTGTGTTAGCTGGAGGAGGAGGACAAGGCAAGGTCGGGTGTATAGCTGTGTTAGCTGGAGGAGGAGGACTGTGTATAACTGTGTTAGCTGGAGGAGGAGGATGGGTGTATAACTGTGTTAGCTGGAGGAGGAGGACTGTGTATAGCTGTGTTAGCTGGAGGAGGAGGACTGTGTATAGCTGTGTTAGCTGGAGGAGGAGGACTGTGTATAACTGTGTTAGCTGGAGGAGGAGGACTGTGTATAGCTGTGTTAGCTGGAGGAGGAGGACTGTGTATAGCTGTGTTAGCTGGAGGAGGAGGACTGTGTATAACTGTGTTAGCTGGAGGAGGACTGGTGTATAGCTGTGTTAGCTAGAGGACGGGGCGAGGACGGGCGTATAGCTGTGTTAGCTGGAGGAGGAGGACTGTGTATAACTGTGTTAGCTGGAGGAGGAGGACTGTGTATAGCTGTGTTAGCTGGAGGAGGAGGACTGTGTATAACTGTGTTAGCTGGAGGAGGAGGACTGTGTATAGCTGTGTTAGCTGGAGGAGGAGGACTGTGTATAACTGTGTTAGCTGGAGGAGGAGGACTGTGTATAACTGTGTTAGCTGGAGGAGGACTGGGCGAGGACTGGTGTATAGCTGTGTTAGCTGGAGGACGGGGCGAGGACGGGCGTATAGCTGTGTTAGCTGGAGGAGGAGGACTGTGTATAACTGTGTTAGCTGGAGGAGGACGAGGACTGGTGTACAGCTATGTTAGCTGGAGGACGGGGCGAGGACGGGCGTATAGCTGTGTTAGCTGGAGGAGGACGAGGACTGGTGTACAGCTGTGTTAGCTGGAGGAGGACAAGGACTGGTGTACAGCTGTGTTAGCTGGAAGACGAGGACTGGTGTACAGCTGTGTTAGCTGGAGGACGAGGACTGGTGTATAGCTGTGTTAGCTGGAGGAGGACGAGGACTGGTGTACAGCTGTGTTAGCTGGAAGACGAGGACTGGTGTACAGCTGTGTTAGCTGGAGGAGGACGAGGACTGGTGTATAGCTGTGTTAGCTGGAGGAGGACGAGGACTGGTGTACAGCTGTGTTAGCTGGAAGACGAGGACTGGTGTACAGCTGTGTTAGCTGGAGGACGAGGACTGGTGTATAGCTGTGTTAGCTGGAGGAGGACGAGGACTGGTGTACAGCTGTGTTAGCTGGAGGAGGAGGACGGGGCGAGGACGGGTGATGAAGAAACCTTGTGTGCACAAATAACTCATGAATATAACGGAGACTGTACTCCAATTGTTATGGTAGTGATATTAACTGTTTCTTAAATTTTTAATACATTTTTTTTGTCTGTTTTCATAAAGAGAATAGAAAGTTTCCAGCAGTGAATGGGAGATCCCGCCTCTGAAATAAAGGGATTATATTAGTTAATATTGGCCTATTGCAGGAAGAAAAAAGAAATGAAGTAATGCTCTGAACTGGAAATCAACTTGTGCATTCATTTGATTTTTATAATCCAAACAGCAATGCACTGTTAAATGTTCAGCACAAACAAAAATAGGCAAAATGAAAACGTGTTGGTCGCCTAATCCAAAATCATCTGTAATCCCAGAACAGATCATCTGTGCTGATGGGGGGGGGGGGGCACTAAAATCTGTGTCTGACTTTTTATATGTGTCTGATTTATTGTTATTTTTAAAATAAAATTATTCCCAGCACTAGAAATTACATTAAAAGAGTGAATTAAGCATGAATGTTTTAAATAGATGAAGGAAGATTGTCCGAATGGTGGTAGAAGCATCATACATTCATAGTATTTATTTTTTTCTTCGCCTAAAATGAGGAAATGTCAGCGCGTGCATTGGAACGCATACGTTGTCCAGGAATAGGTTTAATGTGTTGCAATATGTTAACGAGATTAGTGGAAAAGTCATTAGGGTCGAGTGTAGAGTCTGTACAAGTAGACTCGTGTCCCTCGTGGCCTGAATGGGATCACGCTGTAGTCCTGTAATTGCGGTGGATCGGACGAGAGCCTCGCAGATCTCTGGTGTTCTTTTGAAAGCCTTTGGACGTGTTGAGTCCTGAGATGCATAAGTCTTACTCATCACGTTCCCTTTCCAAAGATGTATGTTTCTGTGCAGCTTTTCTTTGCATGGCCATAGTTTAGTGGCCACACCATGTCAAGAAAAAGAAATGTCAAGAAAAATCGTGACGCACATGAATATATTAATCAGCGCAAATTATAGCTATGTGTGGGACAACAGAGTTTAATGTATCAGAATTAATCAGCGTTTTCCAAATATTCTGCTTGGTAAATAATGATGGTTAATGTATTGCAATATGTGTAGTGGTGCACTGCTGAATTTGCATTACAGTGCTGTAATACTTGTTGTTATTATGCACACATAAGACAGGGAAGTCAGGGACGTAGCGTATAGATAAAGATATACAAGTCCCAGGCTGGATAATTCTGACCCTCACATGCTTCAGTAAGCCATTCTGACCTCACCTTCACTTTGCTATCGGCCTCCAGTTAAACCTTTGAAACCTTCATCATCTATTTCACCGTGTGCAGCAGGGGTAATTGTATGATCCAGAATTTCCAGGGGGAATGTCAATACAAGCATGACTGGCCGTGGACTCGTTTATTTCCGTTTGATTACCGCATAGCTGTGTTGGGTACAGAATTGGACTTCACCCTCCTTAGTAGTGTCATTAGACGCAATTTAAATCCCTTGGTATAGTTTTTAAATGGAGCTAGCACCATCTGTTTTGCCTTCCTCCTTTATGACTTCATGTTCACCATCATCCAGTAGCAATTTTCTCTGAACCAGTTCACCTTTTGATTTGACCAGCAAAGCCATTTTGGATGAGGACTGTACAGATATGAAGATATGGAGAAGATATATTCGTCATCTGACACAAGTCAGTACAGTTGAAAAGTTCATCCAGCGTTTCTGTCATGCGTGCTGAGCGCCTGATTTTCGGAATAAAGCCCCACCTGGGCACCTGGCCGCTCCTCTGGCTTTAGGGCTGTAATCTGGGTCCTGTTCACATGTGACATCTGATCCCAGGAGCTGCTGCGTCACATGCAGTCTCTTATCTGTCTTAAACTGTCTTGTCAGGGAGAGCTGTAATCGTCCTCCCCCTAAATTTAGAGCGGGTTGTTGTTGCACGTTTTAGTTGTTGTAGTCTCAGTAGACCCGTACATGCAATACATTTCACGAGTGTTGAGCAGTTGACCGAGTTTCTCAGACAAAACGATCCACAATCTCTTAGTTTTTACTTACAATGTCGTACTTTGGTTGCCCCTGCGGTCCCATGTGTTATTTTAATAGTTGCGTGGCCTGTGAAGCATCGTGTGCATCAGACCCGTGTTTTTGGCGTGTGTGGAAGCTAATCCTTGCACTCTGTTGGGATTTGCTGCTGGGTGCCTGGTCAGTTCAGAGTCGGTGAAAATGCTGGTCACTTCCCGGCCCACGTGCTCTTTGGTTGGGAAGATCCTGTAAAATGTTGGTGATTTTAACGTGTGTGTGTGTGTGTGTACAGTAACACTGCAAAGAGCGTTTCACTGCATGCCGTACTATGTATGGTGGAGTATGTGACGAGTAAAATCTGAATCTGAAATACTTTAATTGGTTTACTGTTCTAGTTTGTATTATATGAGGCAGGATTAGTTGAATGTGTACATAGGAAGCATGAATAATGCAGCCGATATCTGCTGATAGCCGATTACTCTGTAAAAAGAATAATTTAAAAACAAAAGAAATACTGCTTATTGTTCTTTAAACTTCTCCAGGTTGTTCTAGTGCGGTGGAACGAACCCTTCCAGAAGCTGGCCACATGTGACACAGATGGGGGAATCTTTGTGTGGATCCAGTACGAAGGACGCTGGTCTGTGGAGCTTGTGAATGATCGCGGTGCTCAGGTAAAGTCCTATGACAGTTAATGATGTTAACACCTAATTATGGGATGTTTCTGCTTTTGGTTATTGATTGTTAACCATTCCTTTGTTTTCCACGGAAAGGTGAGCGACTTCACCTGGTCACATGATGGCACGCAGGCCCTCATCTCCTACCGGGATGGTTTCGTGCTGGTGGGCTCTGTTAGCGGCCAGAGACACTGGTCATCCGAGATCAACCTGGAGAGCCAGATCACATGTGGGATCTGGACCCCTGATGACCAGCAGGTAACCTTTACTCCTCTGTTGCTCCTTGTTTATCATATATTTATTTCTTAATTCTGTTTGCAGAAATTAACTCATCAAATGTGGTTGGGCAGTGTGTTCCAGAGCATTCAAAGCAATAAACATTCAAACTGTTGTCAGAAGGGTCAAGCTATTATGTGCACTTTGCAGCAAGAACATAGACTAAACTACTGATTGGCCAAAATAAAGACTGGTCTATAGAGCAATGGAGAACATTCAGATTTACGCTGTCCCAGAGTCATTGGTGCATCATGGTAAGAATGGAAGCGCATGAAGCACTAGGTGCATGGTACCTAGGATAATCCTGGGGGGGCAGTGTTAAGATCTGGGATTGCTTCGTTTGTTTTCCATTGCCCGATGGCATAGACTACAGGAGTCTGTGAAATAGGGAGAAGAAAAAGAAAAAAAAAGTATTTTACTGTTCACCTCCACTATCCTCAACGCTAAATTGCGGTGAAAGTTAACACAGCTGTGAACTGAAATAAATGTGACTTTTTATCGACACTGTGCCACAGCAAATAATTGCAGCTATCGAAAAGTCCTACAGATTATTAGAGTGTGTAGCAATTTTTTTTGGCAGGTCAGCGTATGAATAATCTGCTTTTTGGCACTAAACAACAAGAGCAGAAAAACAGAATCAGACAGGACTTGTCTGGGTAGGGGTAGGAAAACGCTGAGCTGGAAGCTGATTATCACTGCCTCATCACTGCTCCTTGCTCCCCTGCAGGTGCTGTTTGGCACGGCCGATGGTCAGGTGATCGTGATGGACTGCCACGGCCGCATGCTGGCACACATTTTGCTCCACGAGTCGGATGGCATTATGAGCATGGCCTGGAACTACCCCAGTTTCCTGGTGGAGGACAGCAGTGAGAGTGACACTGATTCAGACGACTACGCCCCGCCTCAAGGTCGCAAAGTCCCTATCCTCCAATCTCTTGGTGCTGTTCTTCTTCTCTACCTGTTCCACACACACTCTTGTTTTTCATGTGGAAGGTTAAAACACAACCAAACAGCCTTCTTGGTGGAAGATGCATTTTTGCATACAATTGTACTAGAGTAATCATGGCATTTATTTTATGCCAAAATGATGGACAAAAATCCCTTTTTAGAAGTGTGCAGTATGAAGATGTCCTTCGACGTAAAGAGTATTTCTGACTGCTGAACCATCCGCACTATAATCCGTTGCAGAAACAATAACCAAAGCAGGGACGTTAATCTGGTGTAAATTTAGGATCGCAAAGACTGGTCCCCTTGGGAGAAGGATCCTGGGAAAGCTGTTTAGGGTCTTGTGTGGCTTTGTGCAAATGACAGCTGGTGCCTGTCCATTGTCTTTCACTCCACCCCTTTTCTGTTTCTACTCCTCCTTCATAACCTGCCCCGCATGCTGCGGCTTTAACATCATTGTGGCTGAGTTTTTTTATTTAAGCGAAACGTTCCACAATTACCGCGGATTTGGTCATATTTATCGTGCTTGGTCATATTTATAGGCACAATTACATAGTATAGAGCATGATGTCTTTGCGACATTGGTATGACTTTGTCACATAATACACAGATTGCAGCCCTTGGTGCGTACGGCGCAGGGAACATCTGCCAGTGTCAGCGTCATTGTCACGACCATGAGTTTTCATGTGCGTTTCAGTGTGTGTGTGTGTGTGTGTGTGTGTGTGTGTGTTTCCTGCCCAAGTGACCGATCTAGCCATCACACTTAATTATTTAGAAAGGGAACGTCCATCGGTATGTGAAATAAGGCCCTGTGCCTCCGTAGCCAGATGGTCTGACGTTTCCCTTGAGTCTTTGATGGAAAGTTACCCGCCTTTTCATAACTACGCATCCGTATACTTAACAATCGCACTTAATTGAGTCTCCCATGTCCTTCCTTGGGGACCCTCTCCTGTTTGTAAACAGTGGATTATAACAAAAAGCGCTTAGCTTAGCTGGGTAGTAATTAGACCTCTAATTAGATAATTAAAAGAGACAGCGATAATTGATTTCCCTGCAGAAAGAGGCGCTTCCTCCCTTACAGCAGCCTTGCGGTGGTGCTTGACTAGCTGAGCAATCTGTCACAAGCACATCAGGCTTCAGGACCATTAAACTTGTACAATTTAAAAAAATAAATATTACGCCTTGTTTCATCTGGGGTCTAAGGACCGTTCCCAATGCCCGCCCGTTCTCCGTTGTTTGTTGTTCTCAGGTTCCTGACTGTAATGCTAAAATGAATGAATGATTATGTGTATTCTGTTTGTTTATATATCTCTGCAGTGCACAGTCTGAAACCTCTGCTCACGGTCTGCTTCACCTCCGGAGACATCAGTCTAATGAACAACTATGATGACCTCTCCCCTGTACTCATCCGCTCAGGACTCAAAGGTTCATCTTTTGTGAGCCTGTGACGCATGGGGCTAAATTAATTTGCTTAATAAAACTCTTGTAGGCATATATGTAGGTATGTATGTTTTTTTTATTTTGTCATGGATGATAATATGTGTGTTGTCTTGTAGATGTGGTGGTGCAGTGGTGCTCTCAGGGTGACCTTTTGGCTGTTGCCGGGATGGAGAGACACGCTGTGATTCCTGACTCTTCCTGTGCTCCAACCATTAAAAATGCTATTGTCAAATTCTACAACGTCCGTGGAGAGCACATTTACACCCTGGACACCCCTGCACAGGTGTGCCAGCCAGCTCCTACTGCCTTATTGGTGAATTCTGAACATTTGGAACCTCTGTTTTTAAGAATCGCTTCTTGTAAATACTGTCGCCACTCATCAATGACTTTTTCTTTTTCATGTTATTTTAATGGAAAACAAGGCAATTTCCTGTAAACTTTCAAATGATTTCCACTTCTCTGTCTATCTGTATGTGTGTTCAGCGACCCATCACCACTTTGTGTTGGGGACATCGGGATTCTCGGCTGTTCCTGGCCTGTGGGCCAGCACTCTATGTTGTGCGTGTGGAGCACCGCATTGCTAGCCTGCAGCTGCTGTGCCAGCAGGGTATCGCCAGCACCCTGCGGGAAGAAAAAGATGTAGCTAAACTGTCCATCCCACCCCGCCTTAGCACCCACGTCTCGTCTGCCTTCGCACCCACCATCAAGGTACATATTTGCATGGTGGTTTGGAATAAGATCTGATACCCTGGTTTTGTTAAATTGCCAGAAACTGAAAGAAGCACCGTTATTTGCTTCATTAATGTCCCTATAGTTCTCAGGTAAAAGAAAACAGAAACGTTGATTTCATTTTGGATCTAATTAGATGGGCATACTGCTTCACTTAAAGGTCCCCTGACATAACATTAATATGAGTTCCCCTAGCCTGTCTATGGTCCTGCACTGGCTAGAAATGCCAATAGGTGTAAAGCGTGCTTTGGCAATTCTGCTTTGCCGTTCAGAGAGCAGCAGCTCAGACGGTAAGATCTGGAATTTGTCCCCGTATATCATAATAAGGGGAAAGGTTACCTCCCGTTTCTCATGCCTTTTCCACCCAGAGAATTTCCCACCCCTCCCCTAAAAAAAGTAGCTCCACCAAACACCATGGCTTCCAAACATGTGAAACATTCCAGTTGCTTGGTGATTGGATGTAAAAATGAGCACAAATGTTGTTGTTTTGACCAGTGGACTAATCCTTATTCTTTCTGGAAAAACACAGACACAACATTTAAAGCTGTGCACACCAAAACAGCACTGGCTGTAATTCTGCTCAAATTTCTGAAAGAGATTTTAAATATAGTATTACAGGACCACTATATAAAAGGAAACAAAAGTGATGTCAGGAGACCTTTAATATTAAAGATGAGATTGCATAGCAGGGGTTGGAAAATTGAAGCACTTTGGGTCTTGTAAGAGTAACCTAGCAATAAATAAGCCACTGAATGCAAATAAAAAAGATTTTAGTGTCTTTTCAGAATTAGAAGCTGTATTTGCCCTCTGATTTAAAGCTCTTCAGTTGGATTTTTTGCTGGTGTACACACTTTATTGATTTTGAATGTATTCCATTACAGCCTCCTATCCCAGACCCCAACAATATGCGAGACTTTGTGAGTTACCCAACGACTGGGAATGAACGTCTGCACTGCACTATGAAGCGAACTGAAGACAACCCCGAGGTGGGTGGCCCCTGCTACACCCTTTACTTGGAGTACTTGGGAGGGCTTGTTCCCATCCTCAAAGGAAGGAGAATCAGCAAGCTCCGTCCAGAATTTGTCATCATGGATCCCAAAACAGATGGGAAAACAGGTGGGTACTTCCATATTTTTTCCATAATTTTTCCATAAAAGTATTAAATTTTTTCCATTATTCACACATTAAATTAGATGGCTTATTATGCATGCTAGAAGAAAAAATAACTAGCTATATTTGTAATGTATGTGTATGCTGCACTTAAAAAGTTCCTTACAAGATTACACAAGGCCCTTTCATGGATGATGCCTAGTCCTAGACGAAGAGTTAGCGTTCATTGAGGTTTTCAATAAAAAAAAATCTTTTAATCTAAGTCCAGGCTTAATCCGTAAACTGAAAATTGATGGATAGATGAACACAGGTGTTTCTGCCATGGGCTTTTCACGTTTAAAAGGTGCATTTCATTTTTATTTATTTATTTATTTTTTTATTTGTTTCTTTCTTCCATTTACTCTTTAGATGAAGTCTATGGAAACAGCTTGATATCATCAATGATTGACAGCTGTAACTGTTCAGACTCAAGCGACATTGAGTTAAGCGACGATTGGGTGGGGAAGAAATCACCAAAGATCTCCAGAGGAAGCAAATCTCCCAAGCTCCCAAGGTATCCAATCAAGATGACCAGTTGTTTGAATCGCATTGTTCATGTATTACAAAAAAGTTCTCTATTTTCACTGCATAATGAATATACTATTTTAAAGCCGGCCTACCACAGAAATATCTGAAACTCGTGAAAATGAGTCACATCGCATGCTTGAAGCCACGCCTACTTGCAGAACAAGCCATTTGTTTTGGGCAAGAGCACATAGTGCATGTCAGACAATTTTCTGACAATATTTTTAATGTAAACTCTACAACTGAGCACAGAAAATTCTTAAATTGTGTATAATCGCTTGAGTCGTAGTAATACCTGGTATTTCACTCGCCACACAAAGTACACTTTCAGTAGAATTGACCGAATATTGTTTTATCTGGTATACGGTTATGCTATATGTTGATGCATTTGTAAACTGTTTATTATACAACTTCCTGGTGCAGTGCATTTGCTATGGACATGTTACCCCTCAAAAACAGATACATTTAAATTTACTTATCAAATTATATAGCACAAATGCCCGCTTACTTCTTTAGACCGCTCTTCTCCTAGTCCTGCCTCTCTCCTCCTCATTTGCATTTAAAGCTACACACACTGAAATGGTGTGTCCTGGGGAAATCACCCAGGCTCAAAGTGGCTGTAATTCTGCTGAATTTTGGAAATAGACTTCAGATATTGTATTAGGGGACCATTAAGACCTATATACATTTTTCATAATAGGGGACCTTTGGGACCTTTAAATACCTTTCTTCATGCCATGTCCAGATCACAGTTACTCAGTCTACCCAGTTGTAAAATACTTAATACTGTATGTGCATCTTGCAAGCTTGGTTTTAAATGTCTTTTTCCATCCACTACCTTCTCTGTAGAGACTTAGTGTGTCCCTTTACCAACAGGATCAATATAGATCCCAGAAAGTCTCCAAAGCTATCCCGTGCCAATCAAGAAATATCTAGATCTCCTCGGTTACCCATTAGGAAACCTTCTATTGGATCTCCAAGTTTGACCCGCAGAGAGTTTCCATTAGATGATATCACTCAGGTATATTTACTGGCTGTCTTGGCTTTATTTGAATTTTTTTTTAACTGGAGACATGAGCCCACTCAATATGTTGGTCTGTCTCTTGCAGCATAACTACCTTGCCCAGGTCACAAGCAACATTTGGGGAACAAAGTTTAAAATAGTTGGCCTTGCAAGCTTTTTGCCAAGCAATCTGGGTGCAGGTAAAAAAAAAAATTCAGCACATATGTATATATTTTTTGGTACCCCCAGCAGATGTCAAGGTCTCATGTATCTCTTATTGCTCTTTTGCAGTTGTTTATAAGACTAGCCTGCTACACCTTCAACCTCGCCAAATGACTATCTACCTACCAGAGGTTAGAAAAATTTCAGTGGACTATATAAACCTCCCCATGTTCAGCCCAAATGTCTTCAGTGAAGATGAAGATGACCTTCCTGTCACAGGAGCTTCAGGGGCATCTGAGGACAACCCACCTTGTACTGTCAACATCCCTATTGCCCCCATCCATAGCCCTGCCCAAGCCATGTCCCCTACTCAGAGTATTGGACTTGTCCAATCCTTGCTAGCCAATCAGAATGTTCAGTTAGATGTTTTAAGTACTCCCATGGCAACTGCTACAGCAGCTGACCAGAGCCAGGACACAGTTTTGACAGCTCAGTACACTGTTCCCACAAGGTACTCAGGCCCCGGCCAAGTAATCTTTGGAGGTTTGGACGTTGGACGTCTTTTAGTTGCTCCTACACCATCTCAGCAACAGTCACAGCACCAACAGCTTCATCAACAACAGCAGATTCAACAGCAACAGACCCAACAACAGACGCTACAGCATCAGCAAATACAGCAACAACACATACAGCAGCAGCTCCACCAGATGCAGCAACAGCAGTTACAGCATCAGCAGATACAACAACAGCAGTTACAGCATCAGCAGATACAACAACAGCAGTTACAGCATCAGCAGATACAACAACAGCAGTTACAGCATCAGCAGATGCAGCAACAGCAGTTCCAACAGCACCAACAACATTTCCAACAGCAGCATTCTCAGATGCAGCCACAGCAGTTCCAACAGCAGCATCCGCAGATGCAGCAACAGCAGCATCCGCAGATGCAGCAACAACAGTTCCAACAGCAGCATCCGCAGATGCAGCAACAACAGTTCCAACAGCAGCATCCGCAGATGCAGCAACAACAGTTCCAACAGCAGATACAGCATCAGCAGATGCAATTACAGCAACATCAGCAGATGCAGCAACAACAGTTGCAGCAACAACATCAGCAGATGCAGCAACAGCAGTTACAACAGCATCATCAAATGCAGCTGCTACAACAACAGCATCAACAGATGCAGCTACAGCAGCAACAGCAGCAGCAGTTACAACAGCAGCAAGTTCAGCAGCAGCAACTGATCCAGCAACATCAACTTCAACAGCAGCAAGCAATCCAGATACAGATCACAGGTCACTCCCTACCTCAAGGTCCACCCTCTAACCCAGTTCTTCAGATCACACAGAGTGCTTTGCAGGTCCCCCACCCCACCAGTGATCATAGAACAGAACGGGTAGAACATGAGCAACTGCTGAAAATGAAGCCAACACGTTCTGCTTCTCAGTTGGCTGACGGAGATGCCGTAGTGTTCAACACTCCTTCAGAAATCAGCAAAATGAACCCCCCACCACCTTACCCTGGGACTTTAGCAGCTGCTGCAGCCTCAAACGCCACAGCAGCTGCAGCATCAACACCCTGTTCTGTTGGAGCATCCTCTGGGGCTGCAGGTTGTGCAAATAGTACCCCACCACCTGTAGACCAGTGCTTGAAAAAAGGTGAATTTACGCTATATCCTGCTGGTGCACAGGCGGTGCAGTACCCAACACCACTGGGCTATGAGAGGATCACTACATTTGACAGTAGCGGCAATGTGGAAGAGGTCTGCCGGCCACGGACGCGGCTAATCTGCAATCAAAATGTTTACACGCTACAGGGCCCTGGAAGCTCTGCCACCCTCAGGGTCACCTCGTCCTCTGGTTTGTCTTCTTCCTCTGCTGATGGCAAAAAGATTCAACTTCCTTATGCCTCTGCCACCCTTAATCGTCTTACCGTGCCCAGGTATTCCATACCTAGTGGGGACCCACCACCCTACCCGGATCATGCAAATCAGACAAACTCAGGGCGGATGTCGGGCCAAAGGATTGACAGTACCCTGATCCATGCAACTTTGCGACGGAACAGCCGCGAGGCAGCGCTGAAGGTTTCTCAGATGTTGGATGTGCGGACTCTTCCCACCAAAGCCAAAGCTAATGCCCTTGCTGCGAGTTATCAGCAAAGAGTGCCCCCCACACTTTACACCTGTAGTCAGTGCAGCAGTAATGGCAGTGTAAGCGCTGGAGGTGCTAGTGGGGGTAGTAACGGCATTGCCGGGGGAACAATCATACGACAGGATTTTCCTCCAACAGGAAATGGTGCCCCCCACAGTACAGTCATAGTGCATTCAAGCAGTGCTTCACCAATACCATCTCAATCTTCGTACAACTTGTTGAGCTTAGATGGCAGTGGTAGCGTTGGTGGGGGGAGTGCGGGAAATAGAGAGCGGGCAGACTATGTGAATTCTGCTTTCACTGAGGATGAAGCGCTGAGCCAATCCCTTAGGCATCTTGCCATGGGCACCGAGGTGACCACCTTGACAGTCAAACAACCCCCTCCGTATCAATGGGACCCATCGGCCACAGAGGAGATTTGGATCCCACAGGAAAGATCTGGCACTTTGCCTACGTCCTCCACTCTTACTGGCTCACACAAACCACCTCCAATTATCCTGACCCCCAATCAGCATCTCGACGTGTCCAGGGTGCCCATTGTCCTCTCACCCAAATCTCCTACTTCCCAGAGTTCTTCCTCTTTCCAGGTGCCTGCTGGTTACCAGATTGCATTGCCCTATTCAGCAGGTGCAGGTTATAGTGGGACACAGATTCAGGCCATACAGGCTCCCCCACGGCCTTGTTCACCTAAAGAAGTTGTTGCACCTCTCTCTTTTACCCAGCAAGACCCTACTCTTGTCTTGCCACCTGGCTACCCAGGATTTGCTTGTTGTCCACTCCCACCTATGTACCCTGGTGCAAGTGCTTGTGCTGGACTCCCTATCCCTCCTGTTGGTCTGCAACCTTGGGGCACCTACAGTCCCTGCCCACCTACTTCAAGTCCGTCTGGTACACTTCCTGTGAAGTCCTCCCTCACGGTGATGGACAAACCTATACTTTCCCCACCACCACCACCACCACCACCTCCCCCTCCTCCTACCTCTGACATGCAAGAACACCTTGGCTCCCCTGACGCAGTGGCTGAAGCTAGAGAAAGTTTCCCTGAAGTTCTCTCTTTGAATGAAAGTCCTATCCCTCAGAGAGCAGACAAGTTTGGCAAGAAGAGCCGCAAACGGTTGGACAACAACAACCGTGCAGATGAGACTAACATGCCGGCCATCACAGAAGGAGGAAACAAATCCAAGAAGGAAGGTAGAGCACTGGGGGACTTCAATTCCCTCATCTCTAGTCCCAGGCTGGGTGGGCGCGACAAGAAGAAACCTAAGGGGCAAAAGGAGCAACTGAAAGCCAAGAAACTGAGCAAAGGCACCACAAGTGAGTTCCAGGACAGCTCTGAGAGTGAACCAGAACTTTTTATAAGCGGGGATGAGTTAATGAACCAAAGTCAGAGCAACAAGAAGAGCTGGAAGACTAAAAGGAACTTACGGGCCGGTGCCTGTGAGCTGGATGAAATTAAGTGTCGCAAGGCAAATGAAAAAGAAGACCGTGGCTTGGGCAGCCAGGGCTTTGTTTATGTCATGGCAAACAAACAACCACTATGGAATGAAGCCACACAGGTCTACCAACTGGACTTTGGAGGAAGGGTCACTCAAGAGTCTGCAAAAAACTTTCAGATTGAACTTGAGGGTAGACAGGTAAGAACTGGTGACTTTTTTTTTTTTTCCCCTGATATTACTCTACTGATACATCTAGTAAATCTACAGGGTGGGCCATTTATATGGATACACCTTAATAAAATGGGAATGGTTGGTGACATTGAACAAATTTTATAAGTGGTCAGAAACTTGTAAATAACTCATGAAAGAATAAAGTTACGTTCTTGTGAAATTACCAATAAATTTGATGCATCACATGACCCTCTTCCTACTGAAAAAACAAAAGTTGGATCGAAGATGACCGACTTCAAAATGGCCACTATGGTCACCACCCATCTTGAAAAGTTTGCCCCCTCACATATACTAATGTGCCACAAACAGGACGTTAATATCACCAACCATTCCCATTTTATTAAGGTGTATCCATATAAATGGCCCACCCTGTAGATGCATCTAGTACCACCTATTGGATCTGCAGTTGATCAAGATGGTTTTATTGGTCAGACTGCCAACACAACAAAGTGAGACAACAGATAAACTTTGTGAACATGGCCAATATATTGGTGAACAAGGGCAAAACTGTTCTTTGTGCTCCTAACTGCTTCATAATAGATCTATGTTGTGTATTATATGTGATTTTTGTAACCTGTGTTTATCTTCATGTACAGGTGATGCAGTTTGGCAGGATTGATGGCAATGCTTACATCTTGGACTTTCAATATCCATTCTCTGCTGTGCAAGCTTTTGCTGTGGCCCTGGCAAATGTGACACAGCGCCTCAAGTGATTTTTAGCCTGTCTCCCTCTTACTGTGATTTTTCAGGAGTGACATCGAGCTTTTGACTGTTGTGGCAGCACACCTCAAGATGCAGGCACAGATTTCCTGATGTGTTTAATGCTGCCACGAGATGCAGCGAATAATATGACCCTGTGAGCAGCTGTTTCAGACAGCTGAAGATCTCCAGGAGATAAATGCGGAGCTCTTCTGGTTGTTAATGGTTGTTATGGCAAGACATGCTGCTCTAGTTTACAAAGGCTACCAGAAACAGACAGACTTTATATATTTTCATTTACTTCTTAAAGAGTACATTTTGACCATTTTCCTTTGGTTCTGTCTGGTTTTAAATGAGCAGCAGGAATACTTGAAATTTTTATTCTGGAAGATGACCATCTCATTTTCCAGATCATAGAGGTACTTATAGGCACTGAAACCAATTGCTGTATGAAATGAAAGTGATATCGTTCGTGCTGAACAATACATTTACATTAGCTGTCTTTTTTTTTTTTTTTTTTTTAAACTCAGAGGAAGTAATAACTAGTCTATTAACATATTATGGGGAGTGACCACTTTGGTCATGTGAATTGGAATCTTCATCTGTTTCAGGACATTTATGCAGGATAAGTCATATCAGCATCCATTTTTGTGTCAGCATGACTTAAATATTTGTCGAATGAATAGGATGCTACAGAAGGTCCCTGTATTGAAGAACTTGAGGGAAAAAATGCCTTTGTTCTGGGTTATTTGAAACAATTTCTTGGACGACAAAACCTACATATAGTTCATATGGATCACATATATAGGTGCATTTGTTTCCATGTCCATTTCATATTATTACCCATAGCTTTTTATAGAAATGATTTATTTGTTTTTCATTGTTTGCATTATATTTGCGTGTGTTGTACATATTTATGTTAGTTTGTCATATAGTCTTAGTACATCATTTTTGTATATTAATTTGGACATCAGGTGGTTGAATCAAAATGTGAGCGTAATCCTCAAAACATTTTTATGACACAAATTGCTAGCTGCCTGTTGTCACTTCTGTGAAGTGCATGAGCATTCAAGTTTTAAGTGTGCAAACAAGGTACCAGAAATATTTTTCTATGTTCCACTTATGCCATTTCATACTTTTTTAGTCATGCGAATTATACAATATGCATACCTTGTAGTGTCATACTCGTGGGGTGACACAGGCATATTTGTTAATGCACTCCTGTTGAAGACATATTCATGGGAGAAAGGTCTGCCACACGCTGTTCTGTGGCAACAGTACTGTACAAACCCCAAGAAGGAATAATGCTTGTACATTAGTTGGGGGTGAAGTGAAATACAGCGCTTGACATGTCTGCTGTTAGAAGTTGTTTCCTTTATTAACTACATGTAGTGGTCTGTGTAGGAGCTCAGTATTAAGAACGAGTCACATGACTGTACTAGCTCTTTTGGCGCAATGTCATTTATTTGCGGAGGACGACAGATGGAGAGCCAATTGCTCTGTATTGTGTGCCATCATGTCTTATATTAGACTTTCTGGATGCCATCTGTGGACTCATTTTGGTGTGTTACTGTAGGTTTCTTTAAACAGGTTGTGAACGTATTTATATGTTTCCATTTTCATATGAAGTAAACAGATCAAAATGCTGAAAACACCACATTTTCTAATCTAGAAATATTTGTGCCAAAGTCTAAAATTCTCAGCTTTCTCTCTCTCTTTTTTTTTTCCTTTCTTCTTCCTCCTCTTCTTCTGAACGTGCTTTTGGTGCACACATTGGTCACTTGGAGTGGATTCTGCACATTCATTTATCGATGTTGAGAACATCTTGACAGATTGACTTTGCATTGATCTGAGATTATTTGAGGTGAATAATTCTTTTTTTTAACATGTATGTATACTGATTGGATAAGGTTTTGGTTGGTGAGTGGTTATTGACGCTTGAAAGCCTGACCTTTTGCTGTGCATTGGTTTTAGTAGCATGAAGATTTTGTGTCTTAGTGAAATGAATGAATGAGTGTTGTTTTTTCCCCCTCATTAATTTGGGTTCTATTTGTGCAATATTTTGAAAGACTGATTATCTTATCACTATTATAGACGCATTCACAAAATTAGGAAAATGAAATGGGGCGTGTGCTTGTCTTTGCATTTTATTTATATGAGAATTGTTTCTTATTCTGATCACTGTATATAACTTGAGTAGTAAGTTGCTGACTGAGCGTTTCTTTGTATTGAGGAGGTCTGTTTGTCTTGTTTGTAGGGGTGGGGATGGGTGTGAAGGGGGGGGCCAGAACAGAACGAGATCCTTCCGTGTTGGGCGTGGTCAGTGGTGTACTCACACCGGACATTTACACTATGTTACTTGTATCTGTGTAATGTTGTGAGTGCAACCGATTGCATTACATTGTACCTTTTTAAGGACACGTGTTTTCACCAGCTATTCATACCAGATGCTGTTCATCTCCCTCCAACAGGATACATCAAGTTCATTAGGATCCATTACAGTATTTAATTTAATTTTTTTTTTTTTTAACTCTTCACTGTTCACTCTATTTTGAATGGCAAGATCTGTTACGACAACCCCCTACACATCTGCTTAAATATTAATAAGCCACTTAAAAAACATCTTGAATGTTTTAGTTTGAATTCTTCTCCCCGATGGACTGTGAGGGCGAGTGCGGAACTCGTAAGGAAAGTTATTGATCTGTGCTGGATGGTGTAGCATTTTTAAGCGATCTAATGTGCTCTGTGTAGGTGTAGGCAAAATAAGGGGACGGCGGGCGGGGGGGTTGGAGTGAGCGGCGACCAGGCATGCGGTGTAAATTATTTTACAAATGTACATATATCACTGATTTTCAAGGTATTGTTGTGAATCGTTTTCAAAGGGAAAACCGAGCATGAATTGACGAATTACACCACCGTTGGCATATTACACAGGACTCTCTCCTGCCCCAGCCCCCGTTTTTACCTGGTGAATTATCGAGGTCTGTCCCGGGTGTCCCGTCCCTGAAAAAGACTGTCGGAGACTCTCCAGGGTTTTTTTTTTTTGTTTTGTTTTTGTTGTAAAAGAAAAAAAAACCTGTTATGTTGCCCCGAAGGTCGGACTGTGTACGTGGTTCAGGTGTGGCTTTAATAAAAACGTGTGGGTTGAGACGTTCGTGCTCCTCTGTCGTGTGCTTTCTCACATTTGCCGTTTCCAAAAAAAACAAAAAAAAAACAAACGTGGACCTCCTCATCACTCACGCTGTTCATTTAACCAAAGCGATTCGCACAATGGGGGGGTAAATAACAAAGGCCGAGCTCTTTTTGGAGGGTACAAACAAGCGTGTCGAACTTTTACCGCGTCAGCAGCTGCATTGTTTTTACGTCACTCGGTTCGTCGTTGCGTGGACGGCGTGTGGAGCCCCGTTTTTTTTTTTTTTTTTTTTTTTTTTTTTACTCCGTCGAGGTGCAGAATTTCGACGCCGCGTCGGAGACTCTGTCCAGCGTTCTGAAGCCGGTCACGTCACCGCCGCCGCCGTCCTGGCGCTTCCGCGTTTCCCGTCGGCGACGCTGCAGTGCAGGGCGAGCGACTGACTGGCCATGGACCGCGCCGAGGCGGACTACTCCGGCCTGGAAAACCCGCTCTACAGCGAGTTCAAGTACTTCTGCAAAAAGATGCAGGAGGCTTACGAGGATTTGATGGAGGACCTGACGCCGTACAGGGACGACCGGTTCTACAGGTAGGTGCGGTAGCGGTTTTTAAATGGCCGCTAGTCGTTGTAATTTCAACGATATATCTTTGCATTCGTGAATGCGTTGAACTTTGTCGCTGAGCCAGGCGAACGTGTACGTAATACGGTTAAAATATAATAACGCATTCGGGATACAGGGCCTGCGCCGCAGCCGGGGACAGCAGGTCTTCAGTGAAATAATGTATAATGAAATAATGCATCTTCAGTGAAGATAATGTATAACCTTTTTATTTTTTAATCTACATACGACATTCATTATTGCAATAATTCGTTTTCCCGTATAAACCGACAACGTATATAATACTAGTTATGTAATATTCCCGCCTTCTGTGAGAACGTTGTCGTAATATTATTGTTATTGGGATGATGTTGCAACTATCAGGTTGGGTTTAATGTTCCCACTATTTCCCCCTTGGCCTTGAGAACACCTAGACCTCCTGTAAGTAGATGCATATTTAAATGGTACCATAATGACGGGTGAGCGTTGTCAGAACCATTGTTGGCCCAGGCCGTGAAAGGACGCCGAACGGGAAAGATTGGGCTCGTCAACATTCCGAATCTCGAGATCGTTTAGAGATCATTTGAGCGTTTTATATGATGAGAGCTACACTGCTGCTTTGGGGACAGTCCACATGGGTGTGGGCGGTGCTGTCCCTTAGCATATTCGAGAACTTCTATCGCTAGATGTTCAGTTACTAGAAACGGGGCATTCTGGTAAGTCCACCTAAGCAGCTGTAAACTAGAGTATGACAGAAACGCCACCCGCGGATGCTTTTATCCCTGGGAAGTCCGGGGAGACAGTGGCGTGGATTCAGCGGGCCTGGCAACTCTATCGCCGCAGGAGCCCCGCCCACCGACGTGTCACGTGAGTGACGTAGTTCTCGCGCTATTTGTCGCATAGTCTGATGTGTACGGATGTGCGTCCGAGTGCACAGGAACTGGGGGAACAAATCCAGAATCCCCGACAGTGTCTTCTGAAGGAATCGACATGGACATGTGAGTTCGAAAAAGAACAATAAAACCGGTCGTGACGGTCGGCGGTGCCGCAGGAGCCCGGTTTTTAACGCGAGAAAATGGGTGTCAGTGGCGGGCGTGTTCAGTAAAAACCGAGCGCTGCGTCCTGTTACGAACACTCTCACCCGGATCGTCTGCCTGAACCTTTCAACGCTTTAAAATTATCCACAAAAAAAAACCTCCCTCTCTCTCTCTTTTCCTCTACCTGTTCCGTTCGCAGGCTCGCCCCCATGCGGCTTTACACCCTCTCCAAAAGACACTTCGTCCTGGTTTTCGTGGTGTTTTTAGTGTTCTTCGCTCTCACAGTCTTCATCGGCGTAGCAGGTGAGCAAGTGACACTAACATAAAAACAACACGTTTTTTTTATGCAAGTAAAGCGTGTTTTTGCATTCAATTACTTAGCTGGTGCTCTTGTCTAGAGGTGTAACTGTTGGCTGAATTCGGGTTCGGCCCTGTTGAGGGGACACGATCACACCTCAGTAGATGGGGTCTGGGCTGTAGAATTTGGTTCAACTTGGTACTGTATAAAGCTTTCCTCTCATACACAGATTCTCCGTCTTGTTCCCGGAGCTCCAGCACATTTTCGCATCACGTCATCTCGTGCCACCCGATCGTACATTCTGCCGATGAGACGTTTTTAATGTCGCGTCTCATCGTGCGTTCATCATGCGCTCCTGCACAGTTCTCAACCTGCGTAACAAACTGTGAAAAGCGGGAGAATACGGTGCAATGTGGAATTCGGTGTGCTGCGAGATACTAAGGATGGCACTCCGTATTCAATATTATTCGGGAGGCAAAAAAACACAGGAACTTTTTAATCAGTAAAGAATATTTTAATAGTCAGGACACCACCAAAAATGAAACCTATTAAATAAAAAAATGGCATTAATATTGTAAAGTAAATAAAGTATCGTAAGGCTCTATTCACAGGTCCAAATATTCCGTTTTCTTCTGAGCAAGATCCAGGAACAGTCTACTGTTAAGTTTAAAGAGTATAATTTGGAGTGATGGTATTTCAGATTTTTTCTTGCAAATGGGTGATATCCGGAATACTTACTTTTTTTTTTTTAGCTGGCTTGGTGCTGCAGAATTAACGCTGGAGCAGCTTTCGCCTGCTGCCATGTTGGGTCCTCCTGGTTAGCAGGGTTTGGGCTGCCCGCTGCAGTGCCTGTTGAAAACGGTTGTAGTCTGCCTGTGATTTCCGTTAACCGGCAGATACAAAACTGCCATTATGTGTCAATGCCAGTGGTATCAATTCAGTATCTGCATTTTTTTTTATTAAACATCATTATGTGGAATAAAGTTATAATTTGTGGCTGTGATTTATGTAGTTTATAACTTGCCTCATCAGTCTTCATCATATCTTTTTGTCCTTGAAGGTCCTAAAGTTGTAGAAGAAACCACTGACAGGAGTTTAGCAAACAGTTCCAAGGTGAGACATCATAAAGTGTGACCCATAAACATAAAGTTCTGAGGATGAATTCATTTTGGCATTTTAGAAATCAGGCATTACTTGGTCTTTGATTGACGCTGAATTTTATTTCCAGACGGGACCCTTTCACTTAGGATCCCCGCCTCTGTCCACCTACAACCAACAGCTTTGGCTTACCTGCATCATTGAGGTGGATGAGAACAATGGTAAGTGACTTTAGGTGTGCAGCGTGAAGGGATGTTTGGTGTAATCTTGTCCCCCCCCCCCCCTTCATTTTGTGGTGTTTCCCCTTTGGTCAGTGGCAGACTTTAAGCGGCCTTTTGAGATTATCGTGGAGCTGGAAGGCGTCATGCAGGATGCCAGCATCACACACATCAGTGACAACGAGCACCAGAAATCCCGCATGCTGCACTGTGGGATTGTGAGTGCATCAACCATCACTATGCATAAAACACACAGACCCCTGTAATTAGCTGCAGTGATATTTGCCATATTCTGAGGAAAACAACCTCTTCTCTATACTATCTGTGGTGGTTACGGAAATTATGATTGAGTCATTTTGAAGAATTCAATGCAAGAAACACATTTAGTATTTGTCGTATCAGGAGAAAGTGAAGTATGTTTGATTAATCGTCCCTGTTGGTGGAGAATGTGAATGTGAAATGCTGCAGTCACAGCAAAACCTCCCTTATTTGGAGGGACTCAAATTTTCAACTTTTTGCTTTGTTTGCAATGATCTTTTTTGTATATTTAGAATTACACTGGTTTTAATAGTCCTCAAACCTCCTTAAAACCTTAAAACCATGTCCTCCTCCTTTGCCCATTTTAGGCTCAGCAGAGCTGTGATGAGACCATAATAATGCACCTGGGTTATCTGAATTACTCGAAGTACCAGGTCAATGTGAGGTTCGAAGGTCTGGAGGATCTTACATACATCAAGAACATCACCTTTGTGGTAAGCATTGATCTGCCTTTTTTTGTCATGTTTTGAGTTTTTATTTATTTATTTTAAAATCTTATTTCTCTTTTTTTTTTTTTTTTTTTCTTCTTTCTTTTACAGTGGAAAACGTACAATGCTTCATTCTCCCAAGCTGAGATTTGGTTCAGATTCATCTTTGTTGTTTTGACTTTTATGGTGACGGTAAGACTATTTGAATTCATGGAGGTGCGTCCGCAACAGCAGTAAATGTGTCAAATAATACGAACTCTTTGGTGCCTGTGTTTATTCCAGTGCATGTTTGCTCACTCGCTGAGGAAGTTTTCCATGAGGGACTGGGGGATTGAGCAGAAGTGGATGTCTATACTCCTTCCACTCCTCCTTCTTTATAACGGTAAGACTTTCCTTGATTTCCTCGCATGCTTCTGGCGACTTATCCATGTAAAAAGGATAAGCACTGTACATTCAAGGTTTAAAGAGTCAACTTCATCAAACTCCAAATGCAAATTTCACTGCTTAGCTCATCACTAAACTGCCATTATGAGTCACACGACAAAATAAGTTATTATTTTTGGTGACTATGGAATATTCCGGATTGTCCACAATTGACGGAAGTAAGTAAATTTCTTTTTTTTAAATCCAGTTTTACAGCCCACTGATTGACACGGTCCTCTTTTGTTCACTTCCTTCTCGGTGCCTGCTGGAATCAGATCCCTTCTTCCCATTGTCATTCCTGGTGAACAGTTGGTTTCCTGGAACTCTTGACACGTTTTTCCAGGCCTTGTTCCTAAGTGCTTTGCTGCTCTTCTGGCTTTGTGTTTATCATGGAATCCGCGTTCAGGTGCGCCCTTTTCCCCCGATACTCTGCATTTATTATATTGTCAACATATCTGTGAAGTACTATGTGAGGATCAATGTTTCTTTTTTCTTTCTTTCTTTTTTTTTTTAGGGAGAGCGGAAGTGTTTAACGTTTTACCTCCCAAAGCTGTTGATTGTTGGGCTTATCTGGCTCTCTGCAGTAACACTGGGCATATGGCAAACGTGGGTTTCGTACCGAACATTTGACTGCCATCTGCTGCACCAAGATGCGACCACTGACTTTTCATTTCCTTTTCTCAGGGTAAACGAGTTGCAGGATCCCACTTATCAGTATAAGGTGGATATTGCCAACTTCCAGGTTAGTGGAATCCTAATCCTATATCCTGGAATCCTATGGCAGTTGTGTAAGTTTTTTTTTTTTTTTTTTTTTCAATGGATTTGTTTTAATAAGGGGATGAAGATTTTTTTCCTGCTGGTGGTGTGTCTTTATATCCTTTACCTGGTGTTCCTGGTCGTCCGAGCGTGCTCAGAACTGAAGAACATGCCGTACTCAGGTATTTTCCACTAAATCAAATGGAACAATACATGAAAGGGGGAGCTTTTGAGATACAAGGTCTGGTTGGGTACATGTCACATGGATTAATGGGATTATACCACAATGTACCTGTTAATATTTGTTTATGGCTGTTTGCACTGTAAAGACTTTAAAACCCTTATATTGAAATGTTCAATTTCTCTTCATTAAATATTTAATCTATCAGATCCTAATCAGCATCATTCAGAAGCAGTTAGTCACACACTACACTACAGATAGTAGACCGATGTCTAAAGAGGGTCAGAGTGGTATTGTGACGATCAGTCTGAATGTAAGGTTTGAGCTAATTGTATAGCTGTATAAAGTCAGTGCATCAGTTTGTACAACATTTTCCCCTTATAATAAAACCCTACTGTTGTTTTTTTTTTTTTTTTATTTCCTTCTTCCCAGATCTCCGGCTGAAATTCCTGACAGTGCTGACTTTTGTTGTGCTGATAATTAGGTTTGTTCTGCTTTCATCCATCACAAATGCTTGCATGACCACTTCAGCGTTTCATTCCAGCTGGCCAAAGCGCTGTCCAGCCAAAAGCACCCGCAGTACGACGCTGCATCTCAGTTTGGGAAGTGGGGTTTTCTGTTCTGTGATGCTGACAAGGTTTTTTTTATTTTTTGTCTTCTAGTATGGTCATACTCTACCTGAGGTTTGGGGCCAAGGCTCTGCAAGACAACTTTGTTGCCGAACTGTCCACCCACTATCAGAACTATATCCTTTTCATAATGAATTTTCAGGTCAATTCAGGTCAGATGTGCACCTCTACAGGCTACACTCTCGTTTGACCCTCTCTTCCTTAATTCTTTGCTCACCAGCTGAATTTTTATCCTTTTACGGATTACTGAATTTTTACCTGTATACATTAGCCTTTGTATATTCGCCATCAAAAAATGCTCTGTATGGTAAGTTGTATAAGACTATGTGTACATATTCGAATATTCACTCCGGTTGTTTAATTGATTACACTGCCCGTTTCTTAAGCCTGTGTAATATAAGCAAATAAGTTTCAGAACTTCTGCATTTATTCTTTTTAACAGACTCCCAGCTTAAGGATAACCCTGCGTTTTCCATGCTGAATGACTCCGACGATGAGGTTATTTACGGGTACGGTTCTCTTTTCATCACACAAGGATTTTACAAAGACGCAGATCCATTCTTTTCAGTCAAATTATAATCGTACATATATGTATGGACTAACTCTTGATTTTTTGTCTTTGTGAAGGAGTGACTATGAAGAAATGCCTCTTCAGAATGGCCGTGCCATCAAAGCCACTGCCAAGTATCAGGATGAAACGGACAGTGACTGATCTAGTCTGAGGGAGAGTCGCTTCGCATCAGGCATCTGTGGAACCACAGGATGTATATAGATCGGCTTTGTTTAAAAGTGATCTAATATAAAGTCTATTTTTAAATATGACAAACAAAATCTTTTGTCTGAATGTAAATTCAGTGCTTGTGTACTGCTGCTCTTGTAAATAAGCTTTGACACCACATCATGAAACTGAAAAATCTTTATTTTATTTCTGAAAACAGGAATAGGTTGTTCTAATTAAGGGCAAAGTGCTAATGCTGATCACGTTGTAATATTTATGAAAATCAAATTTTTTTTTTAACCTTGTGTATTTAATTTGGATTTATTTTCCACAAAAGGTTCAATGTAAACTTAGCTGTTGCCATAAAGAACTATGTTCTGCTTAGTTTTATACCCAAAGGATGAAATGTGTTTCTAGCACATTTTTGTTATTCCTTCCTTGTACTGTTGGTGGGTGCAGGGAAAATACAAAGGATTGTCCTTTGTATGCATTTGTTGAGATTCTGTGGCTAATAACTAAATTACGTGTACAAGCCACTTCGCCTTTTCATTCCGTTCGTGCTGAATCTGTTACTATTTTTTTTTATATGCATATATATAAATTCACACAATATTATAGTGATTTTGGTTTATGCATTTGTTGTGATGTGGTATCAGTTAGTTTACATTCCTGTCCGTTTCTCCTCTTCCTGAAATAATTGTATAATTGAGTGTTTATTGTCTGGAGGTTGGTGGCCACTGTAAGAATCAAGCTTCTGCTGGGATTTTAACGTGTGAGAGCTATTAAGATTGGAGCCTTGTGGGAAGATTTTTGCCATGGATATGATTATAATTATTTCTACTATTAGAATCATTCTAGGAACTCTTGCGGATTTGTGCTTAGCTGTTTCCTTAAGGGTTTGTGATGCAGAAACTGCAGGCCAATTTTTTTTAATTCTTGTACAAAATTGCATCACTTGTTAAGCATTGTGCCTTTTTTACTTCATATGAACTCTTTGTGCTGCAGTGTGTTTCCTTTCTAAATCTGTTTTTTGATGTACTGTTGAGTATTAACTCTTAATGCCATCTTGTGGGTGGTCATTCCTATTCACTGGACTTTTTTTTTTTTTGCATTTGTAAATATAAATTGTATAACAACCACGTGTGTTGATTAAATCTTCATATTCAAAAACATACTGCAGAAGAATATGTATTATTTAAATTAAACCCATTGTCTAAAAGTCATAAATCACACGGATAGGGGAAAAAAACCCACTCATTTTACAAAAAGCATGGTTCATGGTTTTATTTTGTGACCAGTAACTGTACATTTGGAGACAAACAAGTAAAAAAATGAAAAAGAAATCATGTTGGTGCATGTCATTTTTGCAAATACGTCAAAATATGATACTTAACACCGCGGAGCGGTTTATATGGCAAGCCCAAAGACACTGACGATGCAGTACACAGATTTGTTTTCCCATCTTACTGTGCAGCTTCCTGATGGGAGAAATGACAGTTCAAGTCAATCAAACTTCAGTCTGACTTTTACATGTTCACATTTTTAAACATGAAAAGAGAGCAAAATTATAGGTTTTCATTACGTCGGCGACCGAATTAGTCAAGTTACCGTCGGTAGCGTTGTCCCAGAAGCAGGAGCTTGCTGTCTGCAGTCCGGCTCCGTTTTTCTGCATGATGATGCAAGTTACTGTTAATGGAGTGGAGAGATGGTTTGTTAAGGTCCATTCAGTTAGACACTTCAATTTTAAGACACCGGTGTGCAAGATTATGCCCGGAAACAGCTTCTTAACAAATTAATACAATACACTAAAACCCACATTACCATTTACACAAAAATGGATAAACTCTGCTCTTGTCCTTGGCCTCATTTTTGTTTTATCCACCCCACCCATGTATTCCACATAAAAAAAAAAAGGATTTCTCCTCAGATTCACACATAATTGCCGTTTGGTCAGAAGATGGACACTAAGGACTCCGGGGAGGACGGGCCCCCATACGCACCGATGTACTTGAAAGGCTTGTCCAGCTTGCTGAGCTGGCCGAGGCACTGCTCCACTATGCTGTTGGTCCACTGGTTGACCCGGCTGTGCTGGTACGTGCTGCCTCCGATGGCCCCTTCAACAGACTTGCAAGCGAGAGTTTCGTGATCTTTTTTGTCACCGCGGTACACACACCGAGCACGGGGAGCAGAGTGTGGTGAAAGTGAAGTGATTGTCACACGTGATACACAGCAGCAAAGCACACAGTGCACACAGTGCAATTTGTCCTCTGCATTTAACCCATCACCCTGAGTGAGCAGTGGGCAGCCATGACAGGCGCCCGGGGAGCAGTGTGTGGGGACGGTGCTTTGCTCAGTGGCACCTCAGTGGTACCTTGGCAGATCGGGATTCGAACAAGCAACCTTCTGATTACGGGGCCGCTTCCTTAACCACTAGGCCACCACTGCTGAGCCACGTCGATCGGGCCAGGAAAAGAATCACATTCAAACAAACAACGAGCAAAAGCGCAACTTACCTCTTTGATAATGGAGTTCACTTCGTCAACGACAAAGGCCACCTGGGAGAGACAGCGTTTTTACACAATGTTCGTGTAATCTGCATCAGCAGTTGCTGCAGCACAGTGTTGTCACTCAACGCAGCGTATGGTGCTAGTAGCCTAGTGGTAACACACTCGCCTATGAACCAGAAGACCCGGGTTCGAATCCCACTTACTACCATTGTGTCCCTGAGCAAGACACTTAACCCTATAGTTGCTCCAGGGTGACTGTCCCTGTAACTACTGATTGTAAGTCGCTCTGGATAAGGGCGTCTGATAAATGCTGTAAATAGGCAGTGAAAACTCCCGAGTTTGGTCAAGTTAAAGTTCTGTCTTAGCGCCTACTGACCCTGCCAAGCGGGGGCCAGTTCGAGCTGTGAAACTCCGACCGACGTCATCGCCACGAAACGAATTCGCATCTTCGGTTAAAGGCCAAACAACAAACCGGGTCAAAGCAGGTTGCCTGGCTAGCACGCTAGCTAACGAGGCGGCTTAAAAAGCCGCCAACGCAACACTTATTCTCGCCGACCTTCCACACCCACTACACGCGCGAACGCCGCACCTCGTCGCCGGTCTGGTACTCCTCCATCGTGCCAACGCCGTCTGCCGGGCCGCTTCCAGGCCGATGTTTATCCGTCGTCTGGGGGAACCGGCTCACGAGGTTGCCGTGACGCGGCGCCGTCTGGTGTCGTGCCGTTCGCGAACGATTCGATCGAACGAGCGAATCTTTTAAGGGAACGCACGGATCCGGATCACTTCCTCGAGTGATTCGTTCGGTTCCGCAGTTCGGTTGAGCTGCCAGCAGGGAATCTAACGAGTATTTCAACATAAATACTTTACAAAATGATACTTTACAAGTAAATTGCTGATTATAAAACCAAAAGACCAATTGACATGTATGAATTAATTATTACAGTGAAGTGTGTTCTTGGAGTGGAGGGAACGTAGCAGAGCGGTGGTGTGGGAGAATTTGGGAAGGTTGAAGATCAGTCGAGCTGCTGCATTTGTATGAGTTGTAGAGGTCAGATGGTACGTAGATGTAGACCAGCTAGAAGGGAGTTACAGTAATCCAGTGATGAGAATTTAACCAGTATCTGGGTGGCCTGTTTTGACAGATAAGGGCGGATTCGTCTGATTTGTAGAGAAGGAATCTACATGAGCAGGAAAGATTGCTGATGTGAGTCAAGAAGGAGAGTTGGTCCATGCTTGTGTGCATCTACAGAAGGAGAGGTCTGCAAGTTTTTCAAGTAGACAGCAAGATCTTGATGTGGCAAAGAATCTGCTTGAATCAATACTAGTTTGGTTTTAGTGAAATTATATTTTAGTCTGCTATCGAAGATGAACTGTTAGTAAGACATGCAGAGTTCTTGGATGCAGCATGTACAGCTGAAGGAGGAAAAGAGAAGACAAGTTGCATGTTCTCTGCATAGCAGTGGTAGGATAACCCATGTGAGGAAATGTTCTGTAGAGGGAGAAAAGGAGAGGACCGAATAGTGAGCCCTGAGGGATGCCAATAGAGAGTCATTACGAAGCAGACGTGAATCCATTTCAAGTCACTTGGTAAGATAGATAGGAAGGAAGCAAACCAAGTATCTTGAGAGTCTTGTGGTTAACAGTGTCAAATGTTGAGAGGTTGAGGAGAATAAGAACAGACAACGGGTTCGCTGATCTGATTACATCTTCTCAGAAACTGCCAGAAGGGCCATCTCAGTAGAATGAGCTGTTCTGAAGCCACACTGGTTGGGATCAAGGAGGTTCAGAGAGAGATTAAGTGATATCTGATTGTAGACACAGTTTTTAAGGACTTTAGAAAGACATGAGAGAAGAGACACTGGAAGGTGGTTGTAGGATGAGTGGTGGGCTTCTTTATATGTTAAGAACCATGAGTCTTTCAAAGAAAGTTGGCACATGACCAGAGGTAATTGAACCATTTATGTTGTTAGAAATGAAAGGGGGGGTTTTGGAGAGATTGTTTCATGCATTTTGTGGAGGGGATTGGAACCAGTGTTTATTTACATGCTGTTAGAGCTCTTTGACTGCTGTGCAATGTATCAGATAGCCAGGGAGCAGGAGGAGAAGTCCTTTGGATTTGAAAGTTAGAGGACAGAGATGATCCGTTGAAAGAGAAAGTGAGGAGAGGAGGAGACAATACATAGTAAAACAAAACAATGTTTCTCCTGAACCTGGTGCTACATGTAACATTTATGTACTGACATAAGTGGATGTGTGCAACACAGAAAAACTGGGGTACATGAAGTGTAAACCTGGGACACAGGCAGTGCAAGAAAAACATAAAGGCAAACAAAACAGACAGACAGTGCTAAACCAGTGAAAGGAATGTAACATGGGTAAATTAAAAGTGCCAAGTACAAATAGGGCAAATACTGTGGTGCAATATGGAACAGTGCAAATAATATTTTCTAGAGTTGGTAAGGAGTAGAATGAGTCAGAGGTTTGAAGATGTGAAAGAGTGCAGGAAGATATGGATGAAAGTGAGACAGAGCGAAGATTTTGTTGAATGCAGGAGGAATGGTGGTCAATCTTGGATTCGGAAGGTGGAGTAAGGGTAAAGGACAGAAAGTGATCAGAGATGTGAGGTGGTGTGGAAGAGAGATTGGTAGCTGGGAAGAGACAACTGAAGACCAAGTCCAGGGCATTCCCTCCTTTATGTATGGGACATCTGCTGCTGTTGGCCAAGGAAAAATGAGGAAAGAGGAAAGAGGATTGGAGTTTGTTCTCCAAGGTTGAAAACATCAAGGAGAGTTAAAGGGGTGTCTATGGGAAATTTTCTGAGTAGTGTGTCCAATTCATCAATTAAGTGTCCAAGTGTTCTGATATATAGACTGATATATGACAATGAGATGGATGTTCTCTGGAGACCGCATGATACTCAAAGGATATTATCCCTTGCTTCCAGCAACTTGCCCATAACACCATTACATTTAGATTTACAGAATTTATCAGATGCCCTTATCCAGAGCGACTTACAATCAGTAGTTACAGGGACAGTCCCCCCTGGAGCAACTTAAGGTTAAGTGTCTTGCTCAGGGACACAGTGGTAGTGAGTGGGATTTGAACCTGGGTATTCTGGTTCATAGGCGAGTGGGTTACCCACTAGTCTACTACCACCCATTGGGACATCTGAAACACTAAACACTAAACTGAAGAAGGCTTTGAAACCTTTCTGTATGTTTTGTGCACAGCAGAAGGCTTTGATCCATCGAAATCTGGGTTATGGGCCCAGCATGCTTTCGTTGCACCACTCTGCCAACAACCCCTGACTTAGGTGGTCAGTACAACAATAAAACAGTAGTATAAAATAAAATGTGAAAGAATATTCTTGATAAATGTTGATAATGGTACTATATATCATTTGGAATTTATTCATTTGAAAATGATTCGGGTGAATAACTCATGGTGTTTGCATAATATTTGAAAGTTAAATATGTGTTGGTCCGAATGCAATCTAAACTGAGACCAAGGCTTTTTAAACAATCATGAAGTCACCTTTGAATCTTCTTCAGGCATCAGGGTCACTTCCCTTATTTTATGGCAATAAACACACACACACAAACACATTCTAGTTTTATTTTCCCCTTTATTCTATTTGATTTATTTCTATAACTATTACTTTAACATAGCACAGTCAAAACAGAGTTGTTCAGGATGCATTTTTTTCTCGTGCATATGACTTAGACTAATATACTATGACCGTCTATATAAAAATGGCAGGTTTTTTCTCGCGCACGCCCATGCTGCCCTGACATAATGATTGCATGGCCACCGAACGTTTTTCTATTTACCGTTTGCGGGGAGTAAGGGGCGGCAGGAGATTTACTGACTGGCATCTACTAACCAGCTCAGAAAGTAAAACACGACGCTGAAGTAGCTCCTTGTTCGAATTGTCAGCTCCACCTTAAATACCGCTCAGCAGGCTGCAATACCCGTATTCCGCCGGTAGGAGGTGTAGTTCAGCGAGGTCTACATCCAGGAAATCTGTTTCAGAAATAAAGAACCTATTAAATATGTATATGGTGATGGTCTCTGTGCCCTCTCAAAATTCTGAACTATTAGAAATGGCCCAAAACTGATTTAATTTCACATGGAAACTGTGCATTGGATTGATTTACAGCATTTACAGCATTTATCAGACGCCCTTATCCAGAGCGACTTACAACTAGTGGTTACAGGGACAGTGCTGGAGCAATTTAGGTGTCTTGCTCAGGGAGTCAATGGTAAGTGCACCCTATGTGGTAGTAGCCTATGGACATTTAGTATGGACATTTGTACATTTCCATGTAAAATAAATAGTATCGCAAGCTTATCGCCTGCTGAGCAGTATCTAAGGTGGAACAGACCATTCGAATAAGGAGCTCTGAATAATGAGCTAAGTTCTACCACACCCATATATGCGGGATGTGAACACGAGGTCCTCGGTGTGCCTGCTAATGGGGAGGGGGCGGGCTGCTTCCAAATAAAACATATTTCATACATAATAATTTCAAAACAAGCTCATTGTGTCACAATTAACGTTTCCTGGCTTGTGCGAAATCGCCAAAAAAATAAAAAACAAACCGATCCTGGGCACTAAAATCTCTATTAATTTACATTGTGGTGTTCGCCCAGGGCACCAAACAGGCGAGGGCCGCCCCTGGCCGCACGGGAGAAAAGTTGCGGGGCCTGCAGTTCCGCGGACGTCCAGCAGGTGGCGAGCGCCGCGGACGAGCTACCGGGGGGGGAATGGCAACTTTGTATCGAGTCGCGAAAAGCGCAGACGGCGGCTGCGCTGCACAGCACGCAGGAGGGCAGCGCCGCCGCGAACGGACGCTCAATTAGCGCCAGTCACGCGGGACCACGGCCTCGCAACTCGTCCGGTCCAAATAAAGTGGCGCCGCTCGCCGCTGCGAGGTTTACAGTCCGGGTGGGGTATTTTTTTTTATCTTTTTTTTTTTTTTTTTGAGTGATCCGGCGACGACTGTCACCACCCGCCCCCCGACCCAGGAGCGGCGTGGAACGGACCCGGAGTGGATTACCGACGTTTTTAAACCGCTGTACGCTTTATTCATGGCTCCGCTGCCGTCACACGGCCGCCCTCCGGCTCGTACTTTTCGGCAGTGAGTGGAACCAACGTGCGCTGCCATTGTTCGGAGGCAGAATGCGGCGCGTTCCCTGCTCTGGATCTGGTCGGATCTGTCCGGGGACCCGCTGCTGAGGTGACCCCGGCTGGGCTCGCACGCCGCCGCCGCCGCCGCGTTCCCTCCTGCCTCTCCCCCGAACGCCCTCAAGTTCGGCGGCTTTCGGAGGTCGCAGCTCGTCGCGGATGTCGCGCAGGTGAGGGGGACATGCGGGGCATGTCAGCGGAACCGCGATGAGCGCCCGAGGGGGCGTGGAGCGGAAACCGTGGAGGGGGTCCAGCATTTCATTCTCCAAACGACCAGTTTTTTTTTATGGCGTAACAGTGGATGAAATAACCTACTGATGCATATTTCAGAAATCGAACCTGTAACTACAGTTATAATGTAGACCACTTGAGTTCTGCAGGCTCCGCCCTCCTGCCTGGACAGGACAGGAGTATAAGAGTAAATGCCAGTCTGCAGGTTTACATATATGTTTTGTCTTGTTCCTTTATGAGCAGAGATGACGACCAGCGGTGCCGACATCGTCTATGAATGGCTCCGCACGCTACACCTGTGCCAGTATGTGGAGGCCTTCGTGGATAATGGCTACGACGACCTGGAGGTCTGCAAGCAGATCGGCGACCCCGACCTGGACGCCATCGGCGTGCACGTCCCTCACCATCGCCAGCGGATCCACAGCGCTGTGCAGAGGCTGCGTGACGATGACCGAGATCTGACCAGTGGACTGTACTTCACGCTGGAGCCTCTGGAGCCGCCGACCTCTAACCTCTACACCAGCCAGCTGGCAGAGAGGTACGACACCCACTTATGGGGCTCCGGGCTCTGGACGGACTCCAAGGGCGGCTGTGGACTGGTGACGAGCCCAACGGAGACCCAGACTCCCAGGAGTCGGGAACTGATGGTCTATCCTAAGCTCCGGCTGAAGATCATGATCCGAGATAAACTGATCCAGGATGGGATTAACTTGGCACGGCCGCCCTACTCCGAGCAGGTAAGAGCCTGCTGCCTGGCCCGGGGGGGAGGGCCTGGGTCTGTATCAGGCCTTCCAGATTGCACTCTTACCCAAGTCTTTTTTTTTCACTGTAGCAAAGTGTGTGCGTGTGTGTGTAATTGCGTGGTTTATCTGTCTAAAGATATACATCCCAGTCCTTTCTCTCCAACCTTATCTCATGATTCGAATAGTCTGCTAGTTCCCTATCATGGATAAAGATGCTAAATATAGAAATTTCTCCTGCAAAATATGGATGAAAAGGCGGAATAAAATAATAAATAAATAAATAGACCCACACCGGTTGTCATTCAGAAGCAGAATCGAGGTGAATCTGTCACTTTAGTGCACCTCAGTCATATTGAGAGATGACCATTGCCCTCTGGGGAGAGGGTCTGCTGCCTGCCCGCCGGCCGGCCGGCCGCTGTACAATCAGGCTGCGTTTGCACATTGTTGGTGTCTGGCATCAGTGCCTGTGGTTGTTCCATTAGGGCCCGAGGACGTTCTGCTTTTGGCCTGAGCTGTGCGATTTTTCCAGCGCATGCTACATATTTCTGACGCTGTGCCTGTAATTTAGTTCGAGGTCGCGCTGCTTGGGTTGAGGGTCAAGTCTCTGAGCCTCGGGGCAGGGACGTCCGTCTCTGGGGACAGCTTTCCCTCTGCAGAGTCTGGCTTGTTAGCGACCCGTTGCAGGGATGTTAAATTCCTTACATTTACAAAGTCTCGTACTTGGTGGTCAGAAACTCTTATTAAACTTATAAGTCTGTCGTCTGAATAATGTAGAAAAAATGCATTCATCCAGTGCATTAAAAAAAAAAAAAAAAAAAAAAAGTGACTTGTTCATCAATCTTATTGATCTTACAGATTTTTCCAGCGCTTAAAAAGTTCTTTGCTTAAAAATAGTTCTAAAAAAAAAAAAAAAACACATATATATATATTTCCCCACTTTTGAGTTTTTGAGACGCCCATAATGAAGTGTTTGTTTTGAGGTGACCGGGCGGGGCTTTGATTGCGACGTTTACATCGATGAAATTTGAAATTTAAATGTGTTGACTTTCAATTAGAGGACCTGGATGCACTAATTGGAGGACCCCGATGCATTTTTAATGTTTCTGTCAGCACCCCGAGGACACACTTGCAGGATGCTGCGTGTAGCTCTTTAGTCATTTTTTCCCCTCTTTTTCTCTATTTTCCCAGTTTGGGGTTTCACTTCATGAATAGCCACCAGTTTGCTAGTAACTCAACAACATGGACACATGCAGGTTCTAGTCTGTGTGTTTATCCCTACGCACATTTTTTAATGTTTGTTCGGACAGGAACCAATAGGGCAGTTCCTTTCGTCCATTGCAATTGATCATATATGCCATATGCCATACATTCATTCTAATTCATTTAACGATGCGTCCATTTCACCCAAAATGCTACATACATCCTTCTGGTTGTCACACCTTGATGTTGACGGACACAGAGCAAAAGGGCGTGAATCCTCAGAAACCTCTTGCGAGCCCGACCTGAAGCACTTTTATTGGCAAAATCCTGCCCCTCCTTTCAGCACCGTGTAATAAGTTCGCGGCGTGGTGTTTGCGGGCCCAGCCGTGTTTTTTGGTACGCGGTGATCTTTGCGAGGGTGATGAGATGTGACCTTGTCCTACATCCAAAGGACAAATCATGTTTGAATATGCATGAGGGTGTGTGTGTGTGTGTGTGTGTGGATCTGTCATTGTAATTAAGGTGCGATAATTAGTATTCAGAGATGGGAAGCGGGCAGAAATTTCAGCGGTTCGGCTTGTCTGATTAACCGCCCAGTTAACTGGTGCGGCACCTGTGCAAACGCATGTGAGAATGCGACGTTTCCGGCAAACAAAAAAAAAAAAAAAAACCCCAACAGGTACGTTAGGGAATCAGAAATGAACAAGAACAGTTTGGAAGGAATAGTTAACAAGGTGAATATGAATGAACAGCCGGTCCAACCTTTTCTCTAATCTTGCAACTCCAAAAATGATTGAAATGTTGCGGTTTGCAGCGAATTTCAATGCGATGTAAATTCATAGGAACATGAGGGTATTCGTTGTTTTTGGATTAATAAAAATATGGCATTCTTCATACTGGTAATGGAAGAGCAGTGAAATGTTGTCTGTGCCAGAAACGGCATTTTGAGTGACGTAGCCGTGTCTTGGTGCTTGTGCCTTTGGTCCCCGTGATCGTGGCCGTGATGAATGCTGGTGGCGGAAATGAGAAAGGGATGAGCGTGCCTGGCCTGCCAGGGCCCGGAGGAGACGGCTTGAGGGATGATTGATGGCGGCGGGGCTAAGTGGCTAATGAAGGGAGCTCTGCAGCCTCATCTGTCAGTCTTAACTAAACGATCCGTCTCGTAACGTCTTCCGAAGGCCTGATTAAACAATCTGTCCCCGCAACATCTACAGCGGGCCTCATTAACGAACCCGTCCACAGCAGACCCGATCAAACAAGCTGTCAGCTCCGGCACCTGCCGCGGACCCGGCGTTTAACCCCGCGAGTCTCCCGCCTCCGGTGCAGCGGATCTGCCCTGGTAGCGTATTCAGCAGGCCCGGCGTAACGATCGCTATTTTCTGTCTCCGGCACGGCAGACCCGACTGAACGATCTGCCCACACACATCTCATTAGCTCTCATTAGCTTGGGTAGCTGTCTCTGCCTGTCTGTGTGTGTGTGTGTGTGTGTGTGTGTGTGTTCTCCAGCAGCTCTTGACATTTGGAAAATCTTGTGCTTTCTGATCGGGCCAACGCACCAACACACTTTGGTGCCGGAGGCCTGTATGACACACAAAAACGCACACAAACGGACAGACGACCAAACCACAGCAGCTTCAACCAGCGCGCGTGCGGGATCGATAAAGAGCATCCAGACGAAGGCGGGTGGGGGGAGAGGGGAGGACGCGCCGTGCGTGGCAGCTGCTGTCACAATATTGATCGTGAAATAATTAGTGGCGGTTTACACTTTCCCCCGCTCGCCCCCGCGGCCCCCTCCCCTGGCAGCGGAACGTCCGCCCGTCTGCTCCACCGATTCTGCCGCGGCCCTGCGGCCCTGCGGCCCTGCGGCCCTGCGGCCCTGCGGCCCTGCGGCCTGGGCTGAGGGACTCAGTCACACTCGTGCAGCTACCGAAAACGAGATTTCATTCACAAATAATACTTACATATTTCACGTTTAAGTGTAATGAATGTTATGGGTCATGAAAAGTATCAGACCTCAAAGAAAAGACTCACAAATTCACTGTATTAACGAAGATGGTTATAATGCAGTTACTCTGGCCTGTGTAAGTCAGTTCATGGTTTAATATTCCATCATCTCTAATTATTAGTAAAACTATTTGGTCGTCGCAATCGGACCTGGTTGAATACTTTTGTTTTAATTTTTCTTTTTGCCATTTTTCATATATGTTCAAATAAATGAATAATAAAAAAGGTGTTTTATTAATGTTTTTTTTTTTCTGTCTTTGTGTGCCTTTTAAATCGAATAAGACTTGAGATTCATGCGCTCAGCAACTTTCTGAGTCTCATTGGGAGGAGTTATTTCAGCGGTGAGAACACCTACCTGAATACCAATGGTGAAATCCAGACACCGGCATCTCCTGCACGTTGCTGCTCATTTCAACAAGACGAGCCGCATTCTCACTGCGTCTGGCAGGTAGTTTCGAATCCCGCATTTCACTGCATCGGTACAGACGTCGTCAATGTTTCTTTCATTTAGATATTTTAATGTGACAGTTTTTTGTGTTGAATTATTTGATGTACAGTTGAAGACTCTAGTAAATTTCTGCTAAATGAAAAGCGAAAGGCAGTCGCAGCTGCATAGATTGGCCACTACTAGAAAATGCTGAGATGCTCCAGACAACTAGGTTTTCTGTTGTGCCATGGAACTGAGCAGCTCTCAGGGCAGATGGCAGATTGTCCCACCAACTCGTTGCCATTCGTGAGGACCGCCTGGGCTGGGACGTAGACGTTGATCTAAATAGGGCCTTGTGATGTCAGCTGATCGCCCGAACGTGTAACCTGGCTACTGTGAGCAGAGCTCCAAAAATGAACATTAAAAACTTGATGCAAAATGTTGCTGATGCTCAGTTATGGTTCTGCATTTAGGACCCATACTAAGTTTGTTCTTATTCGGCCTGTGCTGTTCCCTGCATACCTTCTCGTCAGGTTCCTAGAACGGAGTTGTTTTAGTGGACCGCGTTAGTACTAGCCAGTAATTATGGGTTGCGTTGCATTAGTTGGTAATTGTGGGTAATGTAGTTTCATAGCTGCCAACATCTCGGAGGCTTGGTTTCCATTGCTTGGTTTGGGTAATTACTGGTCTGGGGAATCAACCGAATTTGAGTAACCAAGCAAAAATGCGCAACCGCAAATGCTTACTCATCTCTTGCTGTCTGTTTTCCCTCCTTCCTCCTCACTGCCACTTTGCGTTTTTTCCACTTTATTGCTGAGGATGGTAAAGCACGTACGCGTGAGGCAAATACGGAGCAGGCGGTCATGGTGCGGTTTGTTCTCTTAAGAAAGCCAATTAAGTGAAATTAGTTCACACGAAAGCTTAATTTGTTAATTTGGCTCTTGGGTAATTACAAGGAAAGAGCTATACATTATTATTAGTGAGCATTTATAGCTCATTGCCTTCAGTGGGGAGCAAGACCATGCAGTGCAGTGCGTTTTTATGCATTTGTGAAGGTTATTTCCTGAAGGTTGGATGGAAAGAGAACGTTTTACGCCTTTCTTCCTCCTATAAAAATGCTCCTAAATCAAAGCAGATGTCCTTGGCCACTTCACCAGAAATCTCTAATCTGCAGATACACCATTTATGTGTTTTATATGCGCGTACGCCCCGACTGTTGCCATGTATGGATTGGATGACGCGTCTTCAGACCTTCTTCAGTGGTCCGTGTCTGACTGATGGGCTGCTGGTTGGCTGGATATTTTTGGGTGCGCTGAGCCACTTTACGCCAGCGATGCTCTGATCAGGGTTTTCACAGCCGATGCCAAGCATAGATCTTCTGTCATAACAACCCTCCCTCTTTTCCTTTCTTTTCATGCAGTCAATGAACTCTAGACTACAGTAACAGCAGTGCTAGTGCGATGTTTCATTCATCATTTGATTTGTAGCTGTACTTCAGGTAAGTTTAAGTGGCCGATAATTGAACTTTTCATTCTCTGTAACTGCGTAGCCAAACAAAAATTACCACTGCTTTCTGGTGGCATGTGATTGGACTTGACAGTAAAATAGGCCTAATAAACAATGTAATAGCCTCAAGTGGTGATTATTGGTCCCCAGGCATTTTAGACATTTTTCACAAAGCTATATTATTACAGTTGTGCACACTGGCAGGCATTCACTGTGGTTGCATTAGATCAGTGGTACAGAGGATGCCCAAGAAGGCAATGCACTACATTCCACTTTGTCGGGCAAACTGTTAAGGAGCTTATTTTTTAAGTCATACCATTGCTTTTGTAAAAATAGAAACTATCTGTCTGGCTGGAGGGGGGAGGAATCCAGAATGAACCTGCAAAAAAAAAAAAAAAAAAAAGAGGATTCTCTCTTCTCCTAGAGGCCTTGTGCTTCTGTGTTCGAACACAGCTCTGAAATGGTTTTAAATTTTTTTTATTTCAATAAAAGTGGATGGAAATGGGCGTTCCATTTAATTAAATGTGAAAAGTAGATGACAAAGCCTTTCCATTACAGCATTGGTGTTATGTAACAATCATTTCATGTAACATGGTCATAGATGCTTAAAGCAATTAAACGGATAACTCACTGGATAATCACCTTTCTCAAATAGAACATGTACTTCATTCTAATCCTTACAGTCAGTTATTCTATATTGCGCTTTGTATTTATTTACCTTTAAATGAATGGTATTGTGGTTATTGCTATATTTCTGTTTAGGTATTAGTTTCAGTTAATTATGCAATATATATGTTAAAAATGTCCAGTGTCCAAATGTCAATGTAATGTTTTCCACCAACAATGTGACCTCTTCACATAAATTACATATTGAATTTGAACATTTTTAATGCATGTATATTATTATCTTGAAGATGCATATTTTCTGTAGCATGTGTTTATGTAGACACCCCTGGGTGTGTGTGTGTGTGTGTGTGTGTGTGTGTGTGTCCTGGTGCTTTCAGAGATGCCTGTGCCGGCTGACGTAAGCAGTTTGAAATCCGGAACCATTGTCTCTACTCTCCAACCCCGCTGGATGAATCACGCCGGCACACTGCTAACCCCCGTCAGCCCAGACTCCATTTAAAATCCATTCATCACCTTGACAACAGCCAATAGCTTAGCAACTAGCATGTAGCTGCGATTCGGAGCCGTACACCATTTACACCACTGCCCTGTCCTTCAGGTGATTAATGTTAAAGTCAATATTTAATCGTTGGAGTCATGATTCAGCAATTATGGCCTGAACCTGACCACTGCAGTGGGCAGCAACACACAACTTGGCCTTTGTTTAAGTCTAGTGGATTTTGCGGTTTGCCTGGAAAGAAAAAAAAAACAATTCAGTCAAAATGCAGTACACTTCAATGACAAAAGAGCAATAAAAAAAACACATTGCATTATATAAATAAGTGTTCAAACTCTTTCACATGCACATACTAAAAAAAAAAAAAAAGCATGCTTTTTTTGTTTGTTTGATAAATGGTAATTGAACTGAAGTAAATGCTTAATAGTTCATGCTGCAGCCTTTGATGTGAATAGACCAGTTAACAAACTGTGGCTATTAACTACGGACCATTATTATACACTGTTACCGTGCCAAATTTCACTTCAAAACACGAGGAGGGATTTTTAATCCTCAATGGCAGTTTTTTTTTTTCTCAAAATGTACCTCCTGTATGAATTTTAATTTTTTGTTGCCCAGAAGGTTTTACAGAAGGTGGGAATGAAATATACAGTAAAGTTCCAGTCAGGGGGAAAAAAACTAAAGCTTGGATGGGAGACGGTGGATGCTGCCAGCATGCATTTGTCAGGGCCCACGGAATCTCTTTTTGTCTCTGCGACTTGCGGTTTACAAGCTCCGTGGTGAAACATCAAAGTTCTTATAATAGACATTGGACGGGAGCCAAAGAATAATAGGAGAAAAGAAATCCGAGTCCGCGACACGCGTCCGCAGCCACTACCCTGTAGCGCCACCGGCCTTTTACGCTTGTGCCTCGCACCTTCCCGCCGACACAAAATGTTGCGTTTCTGAGCATTAATGTGCTGTTTTATGCAGATAATGAGGACCGCATTAAATATGGACCCCTCAGCTAAACAGATGCATGCGGAGTTTAGGCAGACCGTATGAAAACTAGCTGTGGGTGCAAGCCAGGGAATTAGTCTGAAGGCTTCAAAGCTCCATTCTGTGATTTACATTTTTTTTTTTCTTTGTAAATATAGTGCTGTGCAGCTGCATGAAAATTGAATTTGTGCCCCTGAGATTCAGCAGTGGGAGGAGCGATTGCATTTTGCCCTTTTTTCTTTTTATTAGTGCTCTTTAAGTGCTTTACTGACAGTATGTGTGTGTTTTGTTTTAGTATGTTGAATGAAGTGTAAATGTGTGTGTGTGTGTGTGCGTTGGTAGGTAGGTCACTGTGTCCTTTGACTCAGCATGTGATGCAAATCTCTGTGTGTAACCTTACTAACTGCCCATACCCTGCTAGCATTCACTAAAGAGTGTGTGTGTGTGTGTGTGTGTGTGTGTAGCCACTAATGTTCGCTTCAGTAGGAGCACTCAGTCAGTTACCTACCTACCTGCCTAAACACAAACACACACACACACACACTAAATCACGGAGCCATCTGCTGAGGCGCAGAGACGCAATCTTCCAGAATCTTCTGCGCCTTCTCCGTCTGTCTGAGTCACGATCAGCTGCCAGAAATTTCCATCCCTGCTCTTGGCCGTGTTCCCTTCCCTTTCACACGCTATTGCACGCACTCTGGAGCGTGCACACGAGAAGCACACGCTCTCCCTACGATAAACACACCCTCACTCACGCTCCACCTCCGCACAGGCCTGCACACTCCGCACACGCCACACACACACACACACACACGTGTGGTGGCGGCGGCGGCGCAGATGCTTTTTAACACCAATGCAATGTACCAATAGCAAGCATTTTGGGGGGTTTATGCATATATTCATATTTTCATTCTTATGTTAAGTTGGATCCACGGTAAAAATATTAGAGTAAAAAAATGAACAAAAGCCATATAAATATAAATGTCATTAAATATCAAGCATTTATGTTGGGGGGGTTGCTTTTATTTTTATATACATCTATTCCCCCCCACACACACAAACACACTGCTCCCCAGGTGCCTTTCATGGCTGCCCACTGTTCACCAAGTGTGATGGTTAAATGCAGAGGACACGCAGTGTTTCACAATGACAGTCATGTCTCTAAATATTTTGGCTTGGAATTGGACGGTTCTTTAAAAGTCTCCTATAGAGGTCACCATGCAGGGAGGGCATTTGAAACACTGATGTAAAAAAAAATTTCAATTTCTGTCATTTATCAGACGCTCCTATCTAGAGCGACTTAGTCAGTAGTGACAAGGACAGACAGTGTCTTGTTCATGGACACAATGGTAGTAAGTGGGGTTTGAACCTGGGACTTTGTGGTTTTATAGGCGTGTGTTTTACCCACTAGGCTACTACCATCCTATACAGAAATGTGTCTATACACACACACACACACACAAATATGCATATGATTGCACATGCTGTCACATGCAAAATCACACATGGAATCACGCAAACTGTCTGTCTCTCCCCCTCTTTCTCTCGCTATCTCTCTGACCAACACATTGCTCCCCTCTCTCTCTTCTCCCACACACAAAGTCTGGTGGTACGGACCTGCTGCGTTTGTTATGACAGCACACACAGCGGGAGGGGAGGCTGGCAGGGCTTGTGTCACAAGCGCTGATGTTGTGTGTCTGTCTGTGTGTGTCTGCTTTCTTGTTTTATTAGCCTACAGCGTAAAGCGGGATTAGTGTGTTAGCGGCCCTATAGGTTTGCAGTGGCAGTAAGCCATTTAGCTCTCCGCCATGCCCAGGTAACCGTCTCTGCGGGACTAATCCACGGCACAGCCGGTTACGTTGACGCTAATGGAGGTAAAACCTAAAGCAAATCCTGCCACCTGCCCAATCACGTACGGACCAGTCACAAACGCCCTTTCGCCTTTACCTCCCGCCCAATCAGGTACAGACCAGTCACAAATGGCCCTTTTGCCTTTACCTCCCACCCAATCACGTACAGACCAGGTACAAACGCCCTTTCGCCTTTACCTCCCGCCCAATCACGTATGTACCAGTCACAGATGCCTTTAGCTCCCGCCCAATCACGTACAGACCAGGTACAAACGGCCTTTCGCCTTTACCTCCCGCCCAATCAAATCACGTACAAACCAGTCACAAATGGCCTTTTCGCCTTTACCTCCCACCCAATCACGTATGTACCAGTCACAGATGCCTTTACCTCCCACCCAATCACGTACAGACCAGGTACAAACGCCCTTTCGCCTTTACCTCTCGCCCAATCACGTACGGACCAGTCACAAATGCCCTTTCGCCTTTACCTCTCGCCCAATCACGTACGGATCAGTCACAAACGCCCTTTCGCCTTTACCTCCCGCCCAATCAGGTACAGACCAGTCACAAATGGCCCTTTCGCCTTTACCTCCCACTCAATCACGTATGTACCAGTCACAGATGCCTTTACCTCTCGCCCAATCACGTACAGACCAGGTACAAACGCCCTTTCGCCTTTACCTCTCGCCCAATCACGTACAGACCAGGTACAAACGCCCTTTCGCCTTTACCTCAAAATGGATAATTTCAAAATGGATAATCTCGCAAAATAGGTGAACAAGTTACTGCTTTTTTTCATGATTTTCAAGTTGGTTTGTTGATTTGTTTTTACTCTGTTCATGTATATATACCAGCACACGTACCTCAACATGATGAGCTGCTGCAACCAAATCTCACCAAAAAAAAAAAGGGAAGGTTTGAGAACCGCTGCTGTGGAATTAACCCTCCGGCATCATCCAGTTTTTTCTGAGGAACCCCACAGTTAAAGTGTTGTTGTTATTATTATATTATTGAACAGTTGCTAAATATGTGTTTTAGTTAGGTGTTTATATTCAGTAAACCAATAGTCAAATTTCGAGACACGTTTTACACACAAAATGTTATATTGTACACATCATAATGAAGGAAATGTTCATTTTTTTTTATCTGAGGTTTATATACAGTAACTCACTCTCCCCCTTTTACACGCATGTAACACACACACACACACACACACTCCTACACTCCTCACAACTTTGATTTCTATTGAAATCGCGTTCAGACAGACTAGGATGACCAACCCGGTCTGTGGTTCTGAGAAATTGCTGATCGAGTCCCAGTCTGTTGCCGTAGAAACTGTCTGTTACCATGGAGACCTGGCTAAAGATGGGATTTGCTCCAGATCTTCTACCAGTGCTGAAAAACCGGTGGAGATTCCTCTTTACATTTGTCTGTGTGTGCGTGTGTGTGTGTGTGTGTGTGTGTGTGATGTACATTTAGAAGTTATTTATTCATTTGAGCTTTTGCTGTTTGCAAAGAGGTTGCATTCCTCTCCAGCTCATAGGTGGCAGAGCAGAACAATCCAGCAGAGCAAAGGACAGTAGGAACACGTAGCAGGCACCATCAAGAGGTCTTTAGGTCCTGCCTGCGTTATATAAGTACGTCTGCATTGAATGTGTAAGTGCGCTAAGTGCTCTTGTTTAAGTCATTTGCCAGGCTTTGATGTGACAGCAGGAAGAGAGCGTGGCTCATGCACCCCAGAAAGGAATTAAAATTCATAAGGTCTCATTACAGATCGTGATTATTCATTATGACCATTAATTATTCAGGATGCTGTTGGAGCACAGTTTATATGAGCCTGGAAACACAGCGAGGAGGCTGTGCGTGTTTAAAAGTTAAATATGTAGGGGTATGCATTGGAGTGGTGGGGGGGTTCGTACTTAAGGCTTTTATACAAGAGTTCCTTGTTATATGTTCCTTGTATCTATTATTGTGTTTTATCTTGCTGAACATGACAGTACAGCACGAATTTGACAAGAGAGAGGGCATACCTTCAGAAGGTACCTGGCTTTGCTCTTGAGATGTGCGGTAGCGGTTAACCAGTATGAAATATAATAATGAAAACCTTTAATGTACAGGCATAGACTGACATCCTGTATGTTTTATAATTAATTTGGCTTCAGAAGACAGTCTGTCCAACAGCACACCCCACTCTATAGAGGCCTCATTTTCCCGGCGCTGCTGAATTTTGTGATGATCCTGTAAACATCATTGCTGCTCTTGGGTCCTTCCATGGCATTTTGTTCCCATTTTTCATCTGCAATATAGTATTTTTGACCACAAGTTCTAGCGCCAAACAGCCCGTCAGCATCCTTCCACCGCTGCTGTTGGTTTTTCCAGCTCTGTGTGTTCCAGGAACTGGAATCAACGCTTGTATGACACCGAAGCCACGCATAAGAATTAAGCATGTATAATGCCGTATCGAGGGACCCGTACAAGCTGCTTTTCTTGTCGTCAACACGAAGATTAGTGGAGCGGGATCTCATGAGCCAGAGGCCATGAACCTTTTACTGATCTCATAGGGAGATGATATGAAGTGGCTGCATTTATGGAGATGTTCTGATGAACCGTCTCAGCAGAAACTTTAGGAAGAAGCCTAAACCAACTCTCTCTCTCTCTCTCTTTTCCCTTCTTCCCTCACTGAAGTCCCAGTGAGGCATGCTTAATAATATAATAGTGAGCATAGCCCCAGGGAATCTTCCGGATTTTGATTCTTGTTGATATATGCTGCTGCTTTGATACGGCCGACCATGAGATTCTACTTGACCGACTGCAAAATTGGGCCAGCTTGTCAGGCCTGTTTTAGCCAGTTCTTTCTCCTTATGAGTGCTGAGTAACGTGAACTCAATGAACCCGTTCCTGGTTGATCCTCATACCTGCACTGCACATGTGCAGAACTCAGGACCAACCCCTGACCTTCTTTCTCTCAAGGAAAAGCGTGATTTGGAGAAATAATGGGCTGTGTAATACCTTCCTCCATAGTCTGAACCATGCTTCCTTGTCTTTCTGTCCTGATATAATATAATATAAATTATCTTGTTTTCACACTGCCTTACTGCCTGTTTGAACAGATAACTTGTCTTATAAACCGATAAATGGTTAGTCTGTAAGATATTGTAGCATCTCTGTTAAAATTGATGGGAGAAGAGCTGTGGGAATATATTGGCTTTGTTGGCAGAACGTGCAGAGAAGAGACAGAAAAGTCAGGAGGTCGGTTAGCTGAGATTGATGGGCCGTTGGCTGCTAAGGGAACGAAATAAAATGGTCGGATAAATGAAAGCAACACATTTTAATCTTTTCCTTTTCTTTTATAGAAAATTGTACCACAACACCCCTCCCCTGCAGATAACACCCTTTTACTCTGCAGCGATTTGAACCTGTAATTTGTGGGTGTAAGTCAGTGTGGATGAAAGCAGCAGATCGATGAGGAAAATGGCTGAAAGGAAAATGAAAACGTCCTTCTGGGAAGCAGGGCCACAAGGAGCTGAGGGACCTTCACATTAAGGTCCTAATGCTGAGGTCACGCTCTACCTCGGCCTGACTTTGTCACGTTCCTGTCCAACAAATTTCCTGTGTCAATTATTGACAATTTCTTGAGCCTCCTTTCTTGAGCAGTGACATGAAAAGATGTGATCAATCATTTTTGATTTGCCAGGCTTCTGAGCTTCTAAGAATTTGTGGGACTATGATCTGACGTGATGATCTCATTTCTTGTGTAAAAGAAGGTTGATAATGAATGCAGCTAGATTGGAAGATTTAATTGTTTCGTTGGCCTAGAATGTGATTATAGACTCAGTCGTTGCCCTGAAGGGTTTACATTGGTGTATTTATCAACCCTTTATATATAATATAAAACCCTTTAATAGACAGTTTGCTTTAATTTAAGTCTGTTGTCTTAGAGCACAATATGTTATGTCCATAATTCATTGTCAGGATGGTTGTAAAGTACATGTTGACCACGGTGAAAGATAAAAAATATGGTGTAAAATTACCTGGGTGGCCATACCTGGAGTTGTCGTAAGGGTTATAGGAACACACACACACACACACACACACACACACCAAATCACAATATAACAGAATGGACTTGAGTGTGCACAATGACCAGTGTAATTAAAGAGACACTGACCCATTCTCCTCTCATACACACCTCACTTAAGATGAATTACATTTTTATTACCACGGCACATCATTTCTCAGGAATGTTCAGTGGAATGTCACCCTCAGTCATGCCAAGCTGTGGTACAGCAGCCTCATGCCAGCCCTTTGATGTTTGCACGAATTGTGTTTTTACGGAGTTAATAATCAGCGTCTCGCACGCTTCACCATCCCCAATCTGCCAAGCATTTTTCTCCACCTTGGTCTTCGCCTCCGACTCCCTACAACAAAACGCACAGATTAGTGGCAGAACACAAAGACAAATGTCCCGTGGAGTCCTGATTTCAGACTCAGTCGGAATTGTCTCTGGAAACTTCCATGTACGGCCCTCGTCCAATCAGCCTGGTGAAAACCGTGCAGAGCCAGTACATACCCAGCCTGAAAGACTTCAAGATCTCATTGTGCCAGAAAGTGCTCTTCATAGTCACTACTATCAAATTTTGATTGTGTGCTTAAAGCATTTATGCCATTGAATCAAACATTCAGAGCTTCTATTCCAGCATTGTATCCCAACAATCTGCTGTTTAGTTTTGCCCACTTTTGAATGACAGAGGTTGAGAAATGGGTGTGTGTGTGTGTGTTTTTCTTGTTCAGTGCCAGCCTTCTCTGGGCCACCGCCAGGCCTTTGATGATCACAGAAACACACCAGGCATGACCGTTCCCATTTACCCATTATCCATCTCTCCGCAGCTCGGCGTCGGCGGGCACAAGCCTATTCCTTGTGTAAAAAAACAACAAAAAAGCTGGAATTGTGGTTGAAAAATGAATGCAGCTCTGTTGTTTCGGAGGCTCAGTAATTTCCTCGAAGGGTTAAAATCGGTTGGACGTGTCAACACTATAATTGATCATTTTTTTTGATAATTTGCTCTAGTTCAAGCCCGCTGTATTGGAGCAGTGCCTGATAACACCATCAATAATTCACAGTCAGGATGGTGGTAGTTTATGGGAACTTTGAAGGAGTTTGGGGATTCAGTAATTATTCATCATTACTGTACAGCGTGCCGCTAACAGCGGTATAATATGGATTTTCATACCAGCTTGAAGCTCAGGACGAGGCTCTCTGGGCCTTAGCCTCGAATGATGTAGGCCTCGGGTAGCTCTGCGTTCCATTTTTAAATAATAAAATGCTCTCCAGCAGTCCTTGGCCCGTTTTTGATCTTGTTGCCTCCAGAGCAGCGCGTGTTCTGCTTTTCTGCCGAGTTCGTGGAAATTGCCTCGTTTTTTTTTTTATTTTTTAAATCCTGCATGTGCTGATGGGCATCGCGGGCGAATGGCGTTTTCCGGTTGAGCGGCGCACCGTGATTTTTACAACGCCGAATGCCGCACTGGCATCACCGTTCAGAGTCGTCGCCTCACGCGTCATGAACTTTGCGCACGCTAACAAGCCCCCGAGGACGAATTCGCGTTCTGAAACGGCCTAATAATAGGATCATGCAGACGCGTGTGCTCCGTGTCACAAATCTCGAATAGGTTCACGTGGGTTTTCTGCTTCGTTTAATAAAAAGTGCCCCGGCCCCGTTCCACCCGACTTTATTTCACGCGGCCCAGCGCCGAACGGAAGGCCGCCCCGTCGTGGAATCGCGTACGCCAAGCCGTTTCATGTCAGGCTGTTATTAGAGGGCGAAGCGGCCAGATTAATGGACAGTTGGCCGGGGTCGGCGTCGAGAATTTCCAGGAGCTCGTGAGCTCCTTGTCACAGAGCAACGGAGTTTCATTATCCGACGGCGCAAATGACTGGAGCGCATTAAAGTGGCTTTTAATCGGACGCTACGCCGACCGCTAACTGCTGAAGAGATGGAAACGTGAAAGCATCCATGGCCTGGTTTACGGCTGAATTTTAAACACGCTAAGCCATAGAGTGGCTTGAAGTGCTTCAGAAAATGGACGGGACTAAATGAGCTAGGGCTGGGTAAGTAGTGGGCGTGTGACGTGTTTATCAGTGTTTTCCATTTTGAAAGTGAAAGTGAAGTGATTGTCATTGTGAGACACTGCAGCACAGCGCACGGCGCCCCAACGAAACGTGTCCTCTGCTTTTAACCATCACCCTTGGTGAGCGGTGGGCAGCCATGACAGGCGCCCGGGGAGCAGCGTGTGGGGACGGCACCTGATCGGTATTATATTTCATATTTCAATGGGGTATTAAAGGTATAAGTGACATTTTGCCCACTTTAGAGCACTAACAAAAAATTGCCATATTTTCAAAATGTGTGTATGGATGACCGTATACATACCGAACATGTGTATCTTATTTACATTTTTAAATGGCAGAAATGGGTTAAATGGGCACCTTGCTGGCTGGTGGAAAAATTGGCATTATTTAATGCCGGGCTTTAATATGACAAGCGTCACTTTGAACCACTGCCGCTATTACATCTGTAGAGATGTCCGTGCACAAGTGTATAGATTTGCGGCGCGCGAATGTTTAGCTTCATTATTCTAATTCGGCTGATCACCTGCTTGATTAGGTTTAGATTGGGAAGACTGCCTGGTACGGCAGATGGGGTCTTGGTGTGCGTGCCGCGTCATCTTAATAAGCCGCATTTTAATGTAAGGAGCGGAGAATAGACAACAGCAGAATAAATTTCCATATTTTGTGCTAGTTAACAGCGAAGGGTGAGAGGTGGTGTCAGGTTTGTACGTGCAGCAATGCGACATGAGCCTAATGGGGGCAACGTGACGGGATATCAATGTAACGCATCATCGTCCCGGGCCTGTGGAATTGTCATTATGGAACGTGACTCGCAAACACATCGGCTAAACAAGCAGAAGGTGCTGAGCCGAATTGAAAGTCTGTGCAGGTCTCTCCCTCCGATCAAACTTCACCTGTTCCTTCCAGACTCTTCCGGTGGATAGTAGCCAAAAAATACAAATGTTTACAAGGTCAGTTCCCACAAATGCCATCGTGAGTGACCTTGTATGCACATCATGTACACGCGTAGGCATCTGAGGTTTTGTTGGCTTCATGCTTATTTTTTCTTTTTTTACATTGCGGCTGTCACATGGTGGATATAGTGCCGGGAGTCACAAAGTCACACGACCAGCCGCTGTGGCATCAGAAATGAGCAGTGGACTGATGATGACCTACTGAACTTGACCTTCAGCCTCATGCTGGACACCACAGATCACCAGTGCTGATTTCAATGTTAACACGCTCGTTTATTACGGGACCATTTTTAAAAAAAAATTTTATTACCGCTATCTTGATTAAAGTTCTTATGCAAGAAATGAAAAAAATAATTTTGTGTTCTTACACACACACACACACACACACACACACACACACACACACCAGGAGCAATACACACCCAACAAACGCATGAGGTCTCAGTTAACTGGATAAATGGAGCCAAAGTGTGTTGTCAGTTGTGAAATTTGGCTCTGCTGCGTTTGCTGTCATATTGCCCTGGAAAAGGAAAGGGGTGGGTGGGGGGTTGGGATGAACTTCATCTTCCTGTGTTCTTCCAGCCCTTTCCTGCTCCCCTCTCCTATTGTCTGCTTAATGGATTTGAAACCGTCTTTTAACGAGATTCTATTTTGGGGTTAATAAGAAAAATTCCCTGGAGTTGGGAAGGGGGTCGTCACGTATAACCACGCCGCGCATCGACACTTTGGCAAACTAAAACCAAATTGCACACAAACACGCATACGCACACTGGATACCCACTAAAAGGCTGGAACCTGAAACACTGACATATGTGTTTGAATGGATGAAATAAGACTTTTTGTGGCTTCTTGAACAAAAGAAGGGATGCTTTATTTCCATTTACGGCATTTATCAGATTTATTTAAAGGACGTGTGCGGTTTTGAATGTCACACTGTTGAAGTGAGCGTCCCAGGCTGCACAGTGAGATAAATGGAAAGTGTGTGGCTGTGAGAGCGCGTGATGCACCCTTCGCCTGGTTTGTTCTCCCGTACGTCAACTACAGACACTATTTATGGGTAATTTAAAAAGAAATCAGAAGCAGGTTGTCTTGTGTGAAAGCGAACAGCTCATACGGTGGGGTTTGTGGGTGGTTTGTGGGGGTGGGGACACAAATCTTTATTAATTGGTATTTCTGGGCCACTGGGTTGCTAGAGGGCTTCTTATAAGAAGTTCTTAAAGAAAGGAGACAATCCATTTTTCAGCTGTTTAATGCTTGCGCACACACACTCTCAGAATCATTCTTAGTATTCAGAACACAACACATCTATGTGCTACACACACACACACACACGGAGTAACACATACACAATCACGTCAACATGGAGGTGTGAGTGGAGCAGATATAGGAAATACGAATTGTAGAAGTGTGTGTGTGTGTGAGAACTGTGGATTTGTAATTAAAACCAGTCAGGTAGAACATCCCCTCTGAACTTTATCTTTTCTTCATACTTTCGCTCTGCCATTAAATTACATTACATTCTCTCTCTCTCTCACACACACACACACACATACAGACACATACGTCACATCTCTCTGGTCTGGGTCACTGTGTGTGCTGCTGGTGTGTATAAAGATAGAGAACATACTGTATATTATTGCGGATGTTGAAACAGGACAGGTCATTGTATTCCGCCTCTATGAATGTTCTCACTTTTCTACAGAGACGTCAAATTATGACGCCATCCAGTGGTGCGGTTCTGTCTGTCGTGTGTGTGAGAGTGATGGACACACACGCCACGCTCTCTCTCACGCCTCTATATTAAATAACCAGTGCACTGCAGTGAATTCTTTAACACACACACACACACCCATCTCAGCTTTAAATCCACACGTGAACAGTATCTGCGGCGAATTTTGAACATGAGCAAGCATACCATCTCATTTGCATGTAAATTGCCTTGAGTGACACATGCCTGTAAAATTCCTGAACTGGGCGTGCATGTGAATTGAAAAATCACCTTCCTTCTCCAGTGGTGTCACCATAGCAACAGATCTTTTTTTCTCTTTTTGTGTGTGTGTGTGTGTGTGTGTGAACAGGACTGCCGGTCTGTTTTTGTGTCCTGATTTTCAGTGATTTGTTCAACCATAAACAATCCTAATGTTAATCCTTAAACCCGACCTTTGACCTTAAACCGCAGAATACAGGGCACCCATGCATAAGGCATTCAGCTTTTGCTTCTTCGAGAATCTCAGTTTCAGTAAGTTTTGCCCGGTCTCAGTACGTATCTTCATAACTAATTTTGTGATCACCTACGTTTATTCGTGAGTGTCTTTCTGCCTAGACGCTCTCATTAAGAAGGAAAAACAAGCCCCAGCTCTGCTGGTGGTAAAATGAAGACGACGGCATGTGTTCCGCCTGAAGATGGCGCTGTGATGTTTCAGTCTAAGCAGCTGAGGCGTGGCTGTACTCTGGGTTAGTAGGTTACTTAGAAGGCTTTTTTCCAGTTAAACTTCTACATTGGTTGTTGGCAGCGATCAGCTTGCTTGAAAAATGTGTGTTGCATTAAAAATAATATCAACTGTAATTAGTGCCTATTAAGTGATTGTGTGAATGATATGAATCTTGAAAGATTGGTATTTTATCATATGTCTCAGCATCCAGATATAATTTTTTTTATACTTTTTTTTTCTTTTTCTGGCGAACAAGAACAGTTCAGTATCTTGGTCCTGGGTTGGTGTGACTTTTTGGACACAGTACAGGTTGTGAAATAATGTTTTAAAGCCCATTTTTAAAACATGTATTGGTTCGTACCCTACAGGTGGAGCTGTTTGTCTGGTACAGAGATTTTAGAGAAATGTTGCACATGTGGATATGGCGTCTGTTCTTGAATAACGTCATAGATTCAGATGAAATGGACCACACACAAGTATACCCACGGACATTTGCAAGTGTGAGTGTAAGGGGGGAATGATGTGTGTGTGTGTGGGTATATATAAACACATAGGGCATATGGGAATTAAGACATTAAGCTGTCTGTGTGGTCACATCTGTGCTTATGACTGTGTAGACGCGGGTCCTCGTGTGCTCTCTGGCCTGGATTGGTCACTGTGGCAACAGAAGTGTTTCCCCCTCAACAGATGTCAGAATCCATCGGCCTGAATTTACAGACAAGAGGAACACAGTTGGGTAGGATTAAACTCCTTATGTGGGAGGGGGTCATAAAGCCACTGATATAAAAGCTAAAGTCTCGGTAGTGTTTCTGTCTGGGTGTCTAGAAGAATCTAGATGACTGTTTTGAGGTCCTGGTGTCCTAAATCTCACCTCATGACGCTCATCTCATGAACCAACCATCAGTAATTTGATTACTGACATTAATAAGTAATTAAATGGATATGGCAGCTCAGTATTGACCACAACAGAAGTTCACACTTGTACATACTGTGTCTAGTGTTTTGGGAGGACATTACAGTCCTTACACATTACAGTTGTGTTGGGTGGAGTCTGGATGATTTCATTCTAGGCTTGTCGTAGTGGCTTTATTTCATGGTTCTTCAGGAAACATTTCTGCAGTGTGAGAGTAAGACACTTTTTTGCTTTAGTCAATTACTGTAATATGTGATAATCAGTTCATATTGTGTGTTTCATATTCTTTAACACCATAATCACGACAAATAAAGTAACTACGAATACAGATATCCTTTCACAAAAAAAAAAATTTAAACCATTATGATTTGCCTTTTAAAAAAAAGACAGCGCAGTGTTTCTTTACACCAAACCACATCAGAGGACATGAGTGGAACAGCCTGAGGTCACACGAGAGGCAGGCTTTATTTAAACACTCTCACCCACAACACTTACACTTAATTATACCATCAGACTCACAAATAAGTCTGAGAACTCAAAGTAGCTACAACGCTTGACACTCCTTCCCCCAACTTGCCTTTCATGTAACCCAGTAAAGAAAAAAGAAAATATACACACACACACTAATAATTTTATGTATATATAATGAATTTGTGTGTATTTATTATTTTGGCAGCCGATGGGCTGAATAAGATTAGAGGTCATGGTTTACGTCATGCTGAGATATTTCGGATTTTGTTTTGTTGTTGTCGGGCTTTTGTTTTGGGGACCTTTGTGCGACGCTTTGTTCCCCGGAGCTGCGCGGCGCAGACTGAGCGGCTGGAGAATAAAAGTTCCGAACTCCACTCGCAACACGCTGTCATCTCTGCGTAAAGCTCCTGCTCCCGAAACCCGGGCAGATTCGCGTTAATGTCGCCGTCTTGGCATGAAATCTTGTTTGTTTTTCTGCTCGTTGTCCTTTTTGTTCCACTTGTCCCGTGTACTGGGGAGCGCCAGCAGGCTTCGGGGTTGCCAAGTCCGTCTTTTCTAAGCGGTTTAGATTTATTTCCCCCATAATTTGGTTTAGAAATACCTGGCCTCAGTATTTTTAGGCTTGATGCCAAACTCGAGTTTGGTCTTGTTTGTGCTCGGTATTCAAGAGCAAGACGTTTTGTGTTGTAGGATTTAAGGTCGCTACAAATGATTATTATTAATTAATTCCACCAATAAGACAGTTGCAGACATTCTCTTTGTCTAACGAGTATGTAGAAATATTTCTTACATGCACACACGCATTTTACAGTCACTTATCGAGCTGGCCCAGCCTTTAGTTTTCCACAAAGGACCACGGCGTTAGAAGGAGTTCATTAAAACTGCGCCATTACCTGTGTTTTTGAGGGGATAAAGTAACTCCGACCAGATTAAAGGCAGCGGACCTGGCAACAGGCGGAGCTCCGGCGGGGAGGAGCGGCCCGGCGAGCGGACCGGGGGAGGAGGGAAAAGTGGGAGAAATCCAGCGGGGAGAGAAAATGTTTCTGGGGACTCGGTCGGCTGATTAGCTCACCCGGGCTTTTTTTTTTTTTTTAAATCAATAATTTTTTTACGGTTTAAATTTTTTTTCTTTTAGGTTTTCCACCTCCGGGCAGAAGACAAACTTTTTTTAAAGTAGCCAGAGTAAAGCGATTTTGGGGGGAAGTTATCTGGACGTGTTTGGGAATTCTGTTTGTATACGTGAGGGAATGTCCTGGACTTCAGGGGGAGTTCGCAGCACAGCCGTCCCCGGTCCTCGGCCCGGTTCCCCCCGCCGCCGTATTTAAACCTTTTTTTTTGTTTTGTTCGTGTTTGTTTCGCATCGATGGAGGGCGAGCAGGCGTCCGCTCCAGACCCCGCGGTCTCGGACAGCTTCTCCCAGCTGTGGACGGACGTCATGGGCATGTTGGTGAGCGTCTACCGCTTTAAATCAACTTGGTTTCTCTCGGTAAAAATAATAAAAAGCGAAGCCGTGGTGGCTTTCAGCCGGAGCGGAGAGAGGGAGCGTCGGCGCACGACGGGACGTCAGGACCCGAAACGCCGGCCCGTCCACGCTGTTGCGCGGTGGCTTTCGACGCCCGTCGGCCGCGGGGCTTCTGGAGACCGCTTTACATTTACATTTACAGCATTTATCAGACGCCCTTATCCAGAGCGACTTACAATCAGTAGTTACAGGGACAGTCCCCCCCTGGAGACACTCAGGGTTAAGTGTCTTGCTCAGGGACACAATGGTAGTAAGCGGGATTTGGTCGGGCTGAGGGCAGGACGGTGGTGAAGATGGATCCCGAGAGATCCAGGGTGGTAGTGGCATAGTGGGTAACACACTCGCCTATGAGCCAGAAGACCCAGGTTCAAACCCCACTTACTACCATTGTGTCCCCGAGCAAGACACTTAACCCTGAGTGTCTCCAGGGGGGGACTGTCCCTGTAACTACTGATTGTAAGTCGCTCTGGATAAGGGGGTCTGATAAATGCCGTAAATGAGTGATAATTGTGCCATTTAAATGTTTTTTTTTTTTTTTTTTAAACGAGGGTCGCCTCGGAATCTGGGGGTGGTGAGTGTGTGATAGGGGCAGGAAGTGTGTGTGTGTGTGTGTGTGTGTGTGTGAAGTGTAAATAGAGGGGAGATGCGATGAAGATGTCTGTGCCGATTGTCCTCCTCCCTCCACATTCCTCCACTCGGGCGGCCCGCTGTGTACGACGCTCTGTGTGCGTCTCTTTGGTTTTGTGTGTCATTGTTGGTTTGTGTAACAGTAGCCGTCAGTAACAATAAAAGCGCATGCTGTGGTGGGTAACAGGGATAGCCGGTGGCCATTGTATGTTGCGAGAGGAATGACTTTAATGGCTGTTAGTGTCCGTGGGCTCATGTCCTGGCCCAACAGACTTCATAGACGGGACACGGAAAGGCCTCGGTCAGGTAAAAGGGGCGTACCAACTCGTCTATATTTACATTTACAGCATTTACCAGACCTTCTTATCCAGAGCGACTTACAATCAGTAGTTACAGGGACAGTCCCCCCTGGAGACACTCAGGGTTAAGTGTCTTGCTGAGGGCCACAGTGGTAGTAAGTGGGGTTTGAACCTGGGTCTCCTGGTTCACAGGCGAGTGTGTTACCCACTAGGCTACTACCATACACACATATCAGAGTCTTCTCCTCGAACTCGCTTGTTTAGACTGCGAGCAAGTTTTATCGCGCGACTGCAGAAAAATGCGAGGCCTTCTGATCTTTCTCCAGCTGAAAGAACGGTCAACACGGTGATCATGGGACTACTTTTTTCCCAGAGTAGGAACGTCGATTGTGTAGACGCGTTTTCTTGGAATCGAAGGGTGTTCAGATGGGGACTCGTCCGCAGATGTAATCTACAGTAGCGCTTCCCGCAGGCCAGGTCCTCATCCAGCGGTAGGGTCTCTCTCATTTTCACTCGTGCTCGAGTGCAGAATCACGGCGGAGAAGATGAGTTTTTCGGAAACGCCACAGTTAGAAAAGATCTCATTTCTGTCAGAGGCGGCCATTTACCCGCTTTATTTATTTGCAGGAATCCGTTTGTGGCCGCAACTCTTCTACCTCGCACATGCTGAGCAAAATGAGCGATGACGAGGGGATCAAGGGATGCCTGTCTCTGAACAGCTTTCCTTTCCTGCCGCTTCCCTCGTCTCTCTTGTCCCTGGTTGGGCGTATGTGTCCTATGTCTGTACGTGTGTGTGTGTGTGTGTGTGTGTGTGTGTGTGTGTGTGTGTGTGTGTGTGTGGGTCAGAAATCCTCAGGAAGCCCACTACCACAATACTGAACTGAGTCAGCGCCTCATCACGTCCGGTCTTTGTTTGTCACCGAGGGCCTTATTTTTTTTAGACCACAATAAAGCATTTGATGATGCTGATAATGGCCTCAAAGAATTCGGGTTTCCTTCACGGTGACTTTCTCTTCGGCATTACGTAAGCGTCGGCTTGTGGACTTACTAATAATATATTTTGGCTTGATGTAACTTTGCTCAGGTTGTGTAACGAAAATCTAATAGAGAATTAAAGCAGAACATGAATGGATTGAAGCATCCGAGCTGGCCAGAGGAACAGATTTGCAGACTGGAGCAGCTCTGGTGTGAAGGCATTGTAGGAAAGTTCCGTGATTTCCGTTTGTGTCGCCCTACGTTTTGACAGCAATTCCCCTGATTTGTAAATGATCTCGATCAACCCTTTAAAAAAAAGCATATTGGGAAGGTACTGCGCCCCAAGAATCTTGGACTGGAACAATGACAGGAAAGTGTTTCGGGTCTGGTAGGGGGAGGGGACATGGTAGAGGGGATTGATGTCAGGAGAGCTGAAGTAAAGAGTTTTTTTTTTTTTTTTTTGAATGGTACCACAATGCGCCTGGGGCATCTTTCTATTTGGTAGAGTTACGCGGTGAGAAACCAGATTTGGGGCCGATGACCGTTCTGAGGGACACCAGGTTATGGTTTATATGGAATATTTTGAAGGTAATAGCATTTATCTTTGTCTCATTTCATATGACATTGGCAGTAAATAATGGCTGGAGATAGGCAAGAAGTTTTTTGGAGACTGTGTCCTCTTACAGGTTGTTTTGAAGTAATAAACGGGCAAATAGTTTTGATAGCGAGCAGCACCGATACAGCAAAGTGGGCGGAGAGATAAGACAGGAATTCTTCACGTGTCTTTGTAGGGCCGTAAATTATGTCAAGTATGTACGGCTGAGGCTGGATTTGAAAGACGCATGCCAGGTCACCACCCTCACCGGTAGACAGCAGGAAGGAAAGGCTGGGTGGAGTGGCAGTGGTGAGTGGTGTTAGCTGGGCAAAGAATCCCTAATGATTTATTTAGAGGACGTAAACGGAAGTGAATAACAGCACCGTAAGCATACTAACAAAATTGCACTTGGTTTTGGGTGGTATAAGTAAAACCCAATTTACCAAATTGTGGCCAATCCAGAACCTCAATCAGTATAGCGGAAATGGAAAATGCTAAGTCAGAGCAAACCCTGCTCACCAAGACGTTTTCACATGAAGTGAGCGGCACTAGAAGTGGGATTTGCTTAAAGTGTTTCGGTGTTGGTGGCGTTGCCACCACAGCGGCTCAGAATCACTGCCACCAACCAGCCAGGCATCAGTCGTGCTTATGTTATGTTTGACATACCCTGCTATTAACTTCATAACCCTGAAGAAGACTAAACTGTCTTTACTGAAATGCAAATGGCGGTAGATTTCCAGCTAAACGTTAACTTAGGAACAGTGGTAGTACGACTGAAACCGCAAACGCGTTAGTTCAACAGAAATCATACCGGAGAGAACTTCAAGTCTGACCAGCACACCCAGATTGTCCAGCCACTCCTGTATACATTTAGTTGGACCCAAAAAGGTCTAGATGCTCCACAATTCTTTCGCCAGGGTTTTGTGACCCGAAGAAGCCAATTACAAAAGCCAATCCCACCTTGCCTTCAGACAACACTAACCATAAGGGATATCAGGAGAATCGAATAAGTAAAGCATACAGCACACATGGAATGTACTGCTCGACGTCCGAATAGTTCTTTACGTATGAGCAGGAATAGATCAACCCGAAAAAAGGTGAAAGGGAGCGTATTGCAATGTATAGTAAAAAAAGAGTTGATAAATCAGTTTCCCTCCCGTGCTTGTATGCAGGGACAAGGACGTTTAGTCTGATTTTAAATGGCCTTGTCGTACAACAGCAACCATAGCTAGACTAAACCGTGCATGGAAATGTACTGATTCCAAAGACGCCAGGGACAAACAGGGCCGGCGGCTAAAGCTCAGCAAGTGCAGAGACTAGCTCAGTGTGTGCATCCGCGGCCTGACAGCTGGCCAAGGAGCAGAGTGTGGTGAGACGGGGCAAACGGAGCATAGCAAACAGTCGAATGTGAATGCGGGTCTGGAAGTCAACGTGTCCCGCTCACAGATGCAGAGTCAACGATCAAGGCGGTTACCCACGTTTATTATGATTCACTTGGAATGTTCCAGTTGAACCAGTAATGCAACTGTTATGGCTCGATTTTTTTTATTTTTTATTTCTTCTCAAAAAGCAACTCAATTTAGATGTATGGCGTGTTGAAGTTTTAAAGTGGCAGAAAAGTCAACTGGAACCCAAGATCAGCCGCACAGTGCTCACTGAGCTGGAAATCGAGCCGCCGCTGGTGTCCCTGAAAAAGCAGCGGCGTCTCGGCGCTTGGGCCCAGCGCTTATGCTAATGGCCTTACAGGATGTGAGGGGGAACAAATGCTCTTCTTTTCTACTTGGTCTAATGGAGGACCTTCCAAATAAGCCAAGCAGAGTTAATGGAGCTGTGAATGGTTTCTTCTTTTTTTTTTTTTTTTCTCTTCAAAATGGACCAGTTCATTATTAAAATTGGGAGGGAAAGGTTCCTTCAGCACTTGTACGGTGTAGCATTCAAGGCAGGGGCTTTTAAAATATGCATCAGAACTCCACGTGAAACAGTGCTTATATGTGCTTTGTTAGTTTTCCATTCAAAATTAAATATGTACAAATTACAACTTATTGTATTTTCATTAGTGCAAACACTGAAAATTCCAGGCTAATAGCTTAGTATTTGTAATAACAAAAGAATTACGTAACCCAGTTTTATGCAATTTAGCCTTTACCACACTAATACTATTACGTTTTCTCTTGCCAAAGTACTAGCACCTCAAAAATATTATAGATAAATTTTTTGAGACACTGTTCTATATTGTAAATACTGTTTTAATTGTAGTCAATATTTGTCAAATTAATTGGTTGTAAAGCAAGGTGTTAAAATGTAAAATATGGACCTAGAAGAGCTTGATTGAGTTTAACTTGGGAGAACTTTTGCACATGACCACCTTATTTCATCATTCTTAGCTCAAGCCATTGCAATATGCGGCAGGTGTGTGTGTGTATATGTGTGTGTGTGTATATATATTTTATGTTGGTGCTTACATTGGTGTGTGAGTGGCAGTCACTGCACCCTCTTTGATATTGATATTTGCCATTCTGGGCACTATGACGTCCCCTCAGCATGCTGGGCTCATTTTAACAGTAGGCAGTCACTTCGAGACATCGGCTATTTTTGACCGCTCTGCAAAAGTCCATTGTAAGATTTTTTTTATTTTTTTATGACATGACCATTTCTTTGCTGATGTAAGCTGGTAAAAGTTTATTATTTCCATATTGACTCTTTTTGTTTTGCTCTCTCTTCCCTTTCTCGCTTCCTCTCTTTCTCTCTTCCCTTTTCCCAACATTCTTTTAGACAATTTACAAGAATTATTTGAAGCCATCAGGCCACACAGAGCTCGTGTCAACTCTTTTATTGAGTACTCTTTTTTTAGGAGCACTCTACAGGATCATGCTGAATATCTGACTATTTAGGTATTTTAACACAACAATTCCTTCCTGTAAATCTTGGCATCTTTAACCGAAAAGGGAGCCTTGGTTGTGTATTTTACACTAAACGTAGGCATTGCTAGAAACCTAAAACGGGAAGCTTTCTTCCATAGCCACATTCTGTCCCGTGCCTCGAACCTTCAGGTTCAGATCACGAGCTGGTCTGTGCCCGCTACCCCATGCACATGGGCACTTTTTATGGCATTGAATCACATCAGAAATGTTGTGCAGGTACACAACAAACCAAATCCAATTCGCATGTAGCAAGTCCAGTGAGCTGGAGGTTTACAAATCAATAACCAATAACATTTGAGGTTTCTGGATCATTTTCTAGTATATACATACATAAGCTATCATTTTTTTCTTTCGTTTTCTTTCACTGTGCCATTCTTCTCTCAGTTCACATTTGAAAGCCTTCAATGAACTCTTCACCTCTTCCTGAAACCAGCTGTATTGTCGATCATGCTGTCTATTGTGACGTCTGTGTGCTTTCTGTTGGGTGTTTGAGATCAAGAGCTGCAATCTGTGCATGAGCTCTGCTCACTAGCGCTCAATTGGACCTACTGGAGAAGAGGCTTCATGGTAGCTTCAGGAAAAAGAAGTCTCGCAGGTGTGAAGACTGTGGTGGAGGGTTTATTAGCATGCTTGAGAAGTTCTTTTCAGTTCGAGCCCTGTCAGTCTTGAGCAGAACAGCATTCCACAGGGTAGTGGTTTGAAGGGTGTCCTACACGCCGCTGGTGTTGGTGGAGCTCTGTGAGACACATACCTGTACTGTGCATACATGCACTGCATCGTTTTGGCGGGATTCACCCCCAGGAACCATCAAATTTTCAAATCATCTGTAGAAAACAGGATGAAATTTTTCACTGAACTCTGTCTTGGTTTTTTCTATTGACACGTAGGTGTCACGTGGGTGATAGGTAGGTGATGAAGTGGTCAGCTGACTTCACACTGATCAGAGGAAAAGTTTAAAGTGAAGTGATTGTCACATGTGATACACAGAAGCATGTGCTGGTCTTCCATCTGTTGGACAGAGAAGGCTTTTATTAATTGCAAGGAACGGGTTTGTTTGTGCGTATATTCAGGAACATTCCTTATCATTCTCTTGCTATGGACTGAAATTTGGATTTTCCTGTTTGCAATGGCTGAACATACTGAAATTAGCAACATATTTTCAGACGTCTTACATGTGAGACGAGCCTTTTGTCTTGCTGGTTTATCCTGCTCGCATTGTTTTGAACAGCGGTGCCAGTTATCTGAGGAGCAGAAAGGACATCTGACCTCTTAATCTGTACAAAGACCAGGATTATGTTGTATATGCTACTTTTATGGGATTGAGTTGTCAGTAAAACCCGGACACCCCGCTGCCACCCGGCCTTGATGTTTCGGTCTGCTGCGGACGCAGACATGAGAAGGGCCGTTTGGGATGAGCCACCGCGAGTGGGAGGTGTGAGCGTTTGAAGGAACGGGCCGCCGGTGCCACACGCACATAAACACAATGGCAGGATGCGTGGGAGGCGATGTCTGCGGAACAGGAAGGCCGACTGTGCGGCTCTGTGGAAGGTGCTGAAAGGTCACGTCCAGTGAACGCAGCCTAACCCCCCGTCTGGGAGAACATTATGGGTCCTTCTGGACAATCGGCCTGCCTGCAAGAGTGTTTGTTAAAATACTGTATACTTATTACACCATCTTTAATAATAAAAAGTGTGATGAGAACACTGTGATGGTGGAAGTTTTGAACTGCATGTCACCGTGTTCTGTAGCAGCTAGAGCGTGACGAGAATGAGAACGATGCTGTGATATTTGGTTTGGGCACAAGTACACCGCTTGAGCACCTTGGCAGGTGTGTTAGTGATTGCTGTCGTCATGGTTACAGGGCTCGTCTTTATCCCGTACGCAAGCTGTGAGGATGTGACCGCAATGACAAAGACGAAGATCGCTGCCGAGTCTCTTTCGCTCTTTGCAATTTGCGCGGAGCGTCGTGGTTATTTGTGTTGCCGTGTCGTGCGGTAAACACCGTAAACGCGGCCGGGGTTGCGGCGGCCGTGTGTGTTCAGGCGTCAGTGCGGAACCGAGAGAGGAATGGCGATGAGGAGAGGCGTGGACAGAGACAGGGTGTGAAGATGAATGTACAGATTCACTCGTCCGACGACAGCTGCAGAGGTCCGATCAGGCCGCGGTCCGGCCCGGAGAGTGTGTGTGTGTGTGTGTGTGTGTGTTTCAGTCTGTATGAGCTCACTGTGTGTGTGGTCAATGCTTTGGTATGAAAGGAGTAGTGTTTTCAGCACTGGGCCGAGTGTTTGGAGCTACACAGACCCTGGTTAGGAAGTGGCACCGTTACGATCCAACAGCAACACCAGCTCCAGCCCAAGAACACCAAACAACGAGCTGCACCACCCCCCCCCCCCCCAAACCCCCCAACCCTCCCACCCCAACACGCGCTCCAGCGGAACCGCAAACCTGCTACGCGCCAGGCCACTGCCAAGGGAACTCTGTTTCTGTAAATCGCTCCACACGGCGGACGTCACTACACCAATTACACCACCGCGACGCCCCAAAAAGCTGCGTCGTAAATCTCCGCCGCATATTAATCATATTTCCCTGGATAATTTTACTGCAACCCGTTAAAAACATACAAACGCTGTAATTTATTATGTTGTAAAGGCTATAATTAAGTTGATTTGCATTGATGTGAGTTCATTGCTCTGAAAGATTCAAGTAGTGTCTTCACTTCTCAACAAGAACCACTTAATAAAATTGCTAATTAATAATGGGGAGGGGATATGTTGAATATGCACAATTGCAGATTATTAATATTATATTACTATTGTATGAATACTATTATAATTATTAATAGTCACTTACATTGGATAGAGTAAAACATTATTAGTCAAACATTTGTTTTAAACCCATAAATACCGGTATTTTGTACTTCGTGACCCCTCTGGACACTTTATTAGGACCGCCACCCTGTGATGTCCTCTGTTAAGGTGTCCAGCCGACACTGTAGACGGTTTATCAGCCGCCCCAAACTGCCCCGTTCAGCAGCGGTCACCGAGCAGATCCGATTACGCCGGTCACTCCGCCGTGGTGGCAGCGCGTCGCTGTTGTGCTTGTCCTATTGTGAGCTGCGCTGATGGGAGCTTAAATCACGTGAAAGTGTCTACACCGGGACTGCCGTTCGGGGAGTAGAGTGCGGCCCTAAATGCGTTTCCAGCGCGTTCTCGCCAGAGATACCGCGACCCTGACCTTGCTTGGCAGCACTCTGTTCAGAAGAGCGTGTGTACGAGAGGAGCGAAAAACAAGAGGCAGGCCTGACTCTTAAGTGCTTTCTTTCCCTCTTTTTTTTTTAAACACAGGACGGGTCTCTTGGCACCATAGACGACCTGGCACAGGAGTACGCTGAGTACTACAATACCTGCGCCACGGACGTAGCCGACCGCATGGAGGAGCTGCGCCGGCGGGCGGTGTCTCAGGAACTGGACGTGGTGAGGGGGTCAGGCACAGATGGACAAAACACACACACACAATGTACAAAATGTGCTTACACCGTGCACAATGTACATGCAAAGACAGACACACACACACACACACACCAGAGTAAACATGTGGCTGAAATGTGTGATCGTAAATAAACAATGCATGACACTGCATAGCAAATGTGTGTGTGTGTGTGTGAGTGTGAGTGTGAGTGAATAGTTTTTTTTTTTTTAAGGTTCTTTGTGTTCTCCAGTCCTCTCTCATGGCCTCATGGATATAGGGTAGTGGGCTAACCATGGTTGCTAAGTAACCAGCCAGGTTTTTCCAGGCGTTTGTTGGTTACCGCGCAAGAGAATAGAACATTTAAATGCGTCTATAGAAGCCGCTCTCTATAGTGCTGGGGCCACACCGACACCCATACAAAACGCCTCCAGTGTGGTCCCGCCAGAATTAACTTCTTCGGTGCCGCGACCCGGAGCAACGAATCACGCGACAAAACCACCGAAGGGTCTTCAGCCTTCCCCCACGACATCGGGGTGAAATCTGCATGCTGTTAACCCAGATGTGGGCTCAGATGAATAAATACCGCCACATATAGAACCTTCACGCGTTTTATTCCTTCTTTTCCCGCGGGAGTGAGGTGTATGGGTGAGTGCATGTGCACATCACACATCTGCCTGTGTAGGCGCTGGGTGTGACCGGCTGTCCTGTTCTTTCTGTCTGCAGGATTCTCGTGGGTTTAAAAGTGAAGTCTCCACACCAGAAGCTGAGAGGAAGTAAGATATTTGCCCGTCTCTTTTTCTGTGTGTGTCCGTGTGTGAAAGAGAGAAGAAGTGTCAAAACGTCATGATTTCGTGAAAGATGTAAAGTTGCAGAAAGTACCAAATACGAGCGACCACAAACGCAGCGTTATTTCACATTGTCTATAAAACGTTGTCTACTTAACAAGTGCCGTGCATTCCATCACAGTACGAAAAATGCCATTTTTTCACTCATGTGGTCAGAACACCAGATGTTCTTTTTTTCCGCCTGTAATGTCTGAAAACGTTTCATGGGCAGCTGCTCGGTGCAGCGCTGAACAATATGGACTTGTATGGTCTGAGCGCAGCGGGCTGATGTCCGCTGGACTGTACAAAGTTAACTTAATAACGGAGGAATCTTCCTTTTCCGCAGAGGGGCTCTCACTTGTTTCTTTGGGGTTTGTTAGTTGTGTGTCTGTAGTTGTGTGTTTCGTGCGTGTACACACCTCACTCTTTCTGACATTCCGGCTTCCTTCCTCCATTTGTGCCCAGAGGACGAGGGTTTGGCGTGGGGGTGGGGTTTTTGAGGAATTGAGCTCATATCCATGATTTCATTAGTCTGAACTGCCCGACCGTCTCTTTACTGCCGGAGTATTTCTGTATTAGTTTGTTTTGTCAGGGATAATCTTAACAGTGTGGAATGCCGGCTAATGCGGCACAACTGCTTATTCCCTGGGATTTAGCCGTTAGTGCCCACTTTGTGCCCAAAGTAAGTCGTCGCTGGTCTGCAGTGGCTCAGTGCATTAAAGCTCAACAAAGGATCTGTAAATTATTCAAACCTGCACGACCCACATATGGGAACCGAAGCGCAGTTGCTTCGCTCTGCAGAGTCACGTTCGTATTTTTGCTGCTCCTGTGAACTGGTGTATTGCGAAACAGCCGCTCAGACCCGCTCCACAGTAGGACCCCCGTCCCCGGGGGGATGGGCGGGGCCCGGCTCACCAGGTGTGCTGAATCAGTACCGGGGGGGGGGGGCTTTGGGTGGAACCGTGACCTGAATGTCCACGACCATTGTGCCCCCTGAGCAAAGCCCTTAATCCCCGGGTGCCCTGGGGCCACTGAAACCTGGTACAGAGGGGGACCTGTTACGGGTGTAACACCAGCACAATATTGTGACTGTAACTGATATTAGCTACGGTGGTGGGTGTTACTCACCCATTCTCTTGCTTATCTCCATGAGCTGGTGTGCTCTTTGTTTCTGTATGAAGACTTTGGGGACAGAAAGTACCATGAGCATTTATTCCACATTTCATGTATTGGGATCACGCTTGTCCATCAGTGGCGTTTTATGGCGTTGATGGAGATATGAGGTGCTCATGCAGAAATGCCACCACTTCCAAGAAGCTCGCACAGTTTCTCACTTTTGAGGAAAGTATAAAAAATGATGGGTGGATCGGGAAAAAACGGACGCGCGAGTTCCAGAGTAAGGAGTGATTTTGATCGGGTGTGATGAATCGGCGGGTGGAGGTGTGTGTGTGGGTGTGAAAGGTGGCTCCCCTTATCCCGGTTATGAGTTCATTAGAGGAAGTGAGTGAATATTTGCCTGCTGAAGCAGCTGTGCATATTACTGACTCAGATGGAACTGTATTGTCCTGCCCTAGACCTTTACACCAGAACGCCATTTCCCGACTTTGTGGTCTCTTTGGGGTCATCGTTACTCTATAGATTATTACTCATTGGTCTGGTGTATGCTTGCAATTATGTACAATGTCATATTACAGATACATTGGCATCCCATCCATATCTAATATATGACTAAATTTATGTTCCTTAGATTCAGCCTATTTTTTATGTTCCCTAATGATTGGGAACAGGATGGAGGGTCTTGGTCTTTGTGTCTGCAGCCTCCTTGCTCAGATAAATATTACTTTATGAATTTGTAGTATCTAGGTTATGTCCAACTGGCTGCATTTTTATCTTATTGGACAATCACAAACCCTGCAATGACACCACTTGCAGGCTCACTCTAACCTGGAAGGGGGTCCCTCTCTGTATCACTCCTTCCCAACGTTTCTTCCTTTCTTTTTTTCTCTCTTAGTTTTTTTGTGTGTGGAGTTTTTCCTTGTGCGCAGAAGGGTCAAGTGTGGGGGGTGTCAACTGTAGGGCCTGTCAAAGCCCATTGAGGCATACTGTATGTGATTTTGGGCTATATAAGAAATAAATGTTGCTGTTGATTTTGAGGTACTGGAGCCATGACACAAGAGAAAATGTCATTCATCACATTTGTGTGTCTCTTTCGCTTAGGGTTCCATTGCACAGATCAAGCTCTGAGGATGGCTCTGTAGGTTAGTACACTCCTCTTATCATAGGCATAAGATCCTACTCGTGTGTGAATGTGTGTTTTAATAATAATGGGTAATGGGGTAAATTATGTATTTATCATTATTGACATAATGGAATTTAACGACTCTTAAGGTTAATATATATATATGTGTGTGTGTGTGTGTGTGTGTGTGTGTCAGCAGGTAAATGGGATGGTAAAAAGAAGAGCAAATCATTTTGGCCCAACTTTCGCAAGAAGACGGTCATGAGACAGTCATCTAAAGGTACATGTGCTCGCGCACACACACACACCCACATGTACATGCATTTTTACCTTTTTCTCTTAGATCACACACCTCGGTCCATTATAGTGAGTAATTAGTACGATGCAAAAATGTTTTTTTAGTGTGCAATTAACATCCAGTCATGCAAAGCCTTATTATAGCGCTGTCCTCCTACTGATCTTTATCATGAGATGGTAGCATGTGATGCTGAGGATCGCCACGCTGTGGTTGGCAGGAGCTTCGAACGCTTAATGAAGTGCGGTGTCTAGGGGGAAAATGAGATGATTTGCGCACATGATTCAGTCATAATGGCAGAGGCTATTTTAGATGCTAGCAATCATGTGTTTTGCTCAGAGTAGTCTGGATTTTGGGTTTAAATTTGTCTGGAGAGTACAAATAACTCTTATTATACCATTAATTATATATTTTAAAATTACATAATTCTTCAAGTGTTCATTTATGTACTGAACACTGGGTCTTAGATTTATTTTATTTTATTATTTCTTATTCATATTCTTATATTCTTATTTTCTCTTTAACACAACCTTAATATTCTGTGTGAAAAGATTTCATATGTGTGTGCACGAATCATGATTCGTGCACAGTGAACGAAGTGATTACACTGATCACCACCGTCTTTCTGCCTGTGTGTGTAGGAGAAGATGTTGGCTACGTGGCGAGTGAGATCACCATGAGTGATGAAGAGCGTATCCAGCTGATGATGATGGTGAAGGAGAGAATGATAACAGTGGAGGAAGCTCTTGCTCGGGTACATAAACACACATTGTACATCCACTGTGTGTTTGTGTATACACACACACACACACACACACACACACATACATATACATTAGTACAGGCCTTCAACAGAAGCACATCAGCTGCAGTTTAGAGAAATGTTCAGATCCACAATCAACAGGGACAACAGGCACCAGGATTCAGAACAGTTCATACTCCAGCACGGCAGAGTGGTCATGTGCACGTTTTTTTTTCCAATCCACATAAAAACGGAACTATAGCCAGTGGGCATTTTGGACAAAATAAAAGCTCACTTTTTTCCCCTGTGCTTTTGATGGATTTGATTTATTTTGAAAGAACAATCTGTTCCATAAAACCTCATTGTGTGTCCAGAAGATGTTTTCCACTTCGCTAGTGGGAGTTTTCTACACTTTAAATATTTTCTAGACCACCCAGATCATGCTTGAATCACGTTGGCTATATAACATGCATTTAACCACACTGCTGTCTTGTGCTGCTCCATCCTGTACTGTCTACACTGCACTCTTGACTGTTGCTGTTATCTCTGTCTGTGCCACCTCCGCTCCCCCTTCCCCCAACAAAGCTGAAGTTTACTGTAAAACCGTACTGTTATAAACAATTTCAGTGTTCGCTGAACGTATGCCGCGAAATCCAAACCTGGAAAGATTTCCATGTACATTCCATATACATTTCACAGCTGACTTGAAATAGTGAAAAGCTGTTAGGCCTGGGTGAAGTTCTACATGCGGTAAGCTGTTCTTTTCACTGCAGTAGAGCCTGCTGTGGTGAGCTCAGCAGCTGTCAGCTGTTTATTGGAATCCGGCCCTGAATCCTGACCGTTATCCAATCAGTGGTGCCGTGGGGTGACTGGATCGGCTCAGCCGAACTGCTGCGATCGCCAGCACGCTAATGAGTTAACATGCGTAAACACTGAAGTGAACGCGCGTGCAGAAGCACACGCCCACAGATCCACTTAGGCGTAATGTAAACTCGAATTGCATTTGAGTACACACTCGAACATGCCTTTACGTTGTGTCTGTGTATTATATGCTCTATTTAGCTGAAGGAGTTTGAGCGCATCAGCAGAGTGAGTAGCCCAGAGTCCGACTGGGCTGAAACACCCAGCACAGTTACTGGTGTAAGTACTCTTTATACTCACAACGTAAAATACGTAAAATTTTTTATACAAAGGCAGCCATTCAACACACACGCACGCTAATTCATGTAGTCAACACAAAATATTGGAAAATATTGATACAGCAATATATGGTGATATTGTATCGATATACAAATGTAGTCCAAAATTCAGTCCTGAATTGTGGTGTTTTTCTGATTTCAGATTTTCATCAGCATAAAACGAAGGATATTTAACTTTACATGTAATGAATAACATGCAAAAAGTATTAATTTTGAAAAAAAGTACTGAAAACCAGCTATTTCAACAATAATCAATATTAGATGGGTGGTCTAATTATTGTATTGACACCATGAATTAGTTAGGATGTGTGCGTATTTGTTAATTTTTCAATGAAATGAATGAAAAAACTAACTTTTACCCACCAACATTCTACTTCAGTAGTACCAGAAAGTAATGTACTCCCAATCTGCCCCGCAACCCCCTTATTTACATTATTTCACGGTATATACAATGATGAACATTCAGCTCTTTTTCATACATTCAATACATTCCTGCCTCTTCTTTCTTTTTCTACGCCTCTTTCTGTTTTGTACAAGGAAAGTTTGTTTGTGCGGCTTTGACTAACTGAGGCAGCCCATAATTTAAAAAGAACTGCACCGTAACAGTCAGTCTGCAGTCATCCCCCTTTAGCCCGACGCCCGCTGTGTGTGTCTGCTCATTTCGGTGTGTGTAAACAAACTGTGAAATAATAATGGTGTCTGTGTTTCTCTTCTGCGCCGCGCCCGCCGTCTCCCGCAGCCTCATGAGCACTCCGAGGAGGAGCAGGACGCCTCAAAGTTCAAGCGGCTGCACAAGCTGGTGAACTCCACGCGCCGCGTGCGCAAGAAACTCATTAAGGTGGATGACTGCAAAAGGCAGCCTTCCGAGGGTACGGTGGCCCTCAGGGACAAACAACACCAAAATTCCATCATGAAAAGGCTTTTGATTTGATTTTTTAAAAAAACTTTTCTTTGGTTTTTAGTTTTGTCTCGCTCTGCTTCCGGTAGATTCTCTGAGCTTGGACATGTCGTCCTCGTGTGACGATGCGTCTGCTTTGTACGCCGGGGTACAGAAGAAGCCCCCCTCTTCAGCACAGGATGGTGACACCGACAGCCTGGCCACGTCCCAATCATCTAGCAGCCTTGACACCTGGAGCTCCGCCCACAAACTTGTGAAAATGCTCCCACCCGCCCTCCGTAAGCACAGTGAGAGTGGCGGCTCGGAGTCGGAGGGCGGAGTGGGCGGGGGCAGCGGCCCCGGTCACGCGCTCGTGTCCCGCTCGGCCACGGACGGGGAGATGAAGTGCTCGCTGACCTCCCTGGCGCATGGGGTGAGTAGCCGGAACGCGCACACACTCTACAACCCCGCCCACCTGCGCTCGCTCGTTTCTCATGGCAACGGCGTCAACAAGAGCAGCGCCCAGCATCGGCGCCACCTGCCACCGCCGTCGGGGTGGCAGAGCAGACCGGACCCCAACTACGCGTACCCCACAAAACACCAGCGTCCCAAACCCAACCCCCGGCTCAGCCCCTCCCCCTCGTCACCTGCCGCTCGGGCCCCGCTTGGCTGGCGGCTGCGCGGCCGGGCCGCCGTGAGCGAACTCAACATCACCTACGTGGTGGAGCGCAGTCTCCATGGCAACCTGAGCTGGACACAGCTGGTGCGGCCCGTCGTGCTCAGCAGCATGGAGCGCCGCTGCCTCCTGGAGGATGAGCAGGGCGACGGCGCGGAGCGGAAGTGGGGCGCGAGCGTCGACCGCTGCACCAGGCGCATGCTCCTCCGCTTCCAGCAGAAGTCTGTGAGTGAGGAGAAGCCAGCGAGGGCCCAGAGCACCGCAGCGCTGCAGAACACAGGAAGCTCATTCTAACCCGCTCGGCCTGCCTTCCTCACTGTCTGTCTCCTGTAGGGCTGGGTAATACCCCATACAAGCTATATCTGAGTTATTACATTTCAGTATTCAGTAATCCCTAATGCATATTTAATAATGCTATAATTGATGCACAACTAACTAACAAACCAAGAGATGTGTTCATTGCAACAATTGAAGTGGCATCTAAAAATATCCCGTATTTTCCCTCTTATTAACATACTCACTTTCTTAACACTACTAACACGACTATCTTGGCATAATTCAACATGCGTATTTCATGCATAAATGCAAATTATTATATAAACATGTGATTTTTATTTGTCTGGTAAATTGGCTGTAAGAAGTTTGGATGCACACAGTTCTGACCTTATATTTGTAAATGTTGGATTGGCCAGCCTGAAAATAAGATGTCAGGGGTCTTTTCATACTTTTACCATTAATAATATGAAACCTATAATAAAAATGGTAAGGATTTAAAAATACATCAAGACTGAAATCTGTTGTCGACATCTAGTATTTAGGTTATATCACTATAATGCAGTAAGTTTTTCTATGGATTTTTTTAAAAATATATATTATCCAGCCCTAGAGTTTTCTCTTTTGTCTGCTTTGTCAGATTAATGGAGACTGGAACAGCTCAGCTAGGCTCTGTAGAAAAATCCCGATTTTGAGGAGATTAGTAGACTGTTGCATGGTGTCAGGGTGCCACAGCAAATTAGCCCCTCCCCAGCGCGAGGGGATGAAAGTTCCAAAGAAGCCCGTCACACGGCATGACGAGAACCGCCAGCTGAACTTTTCCAGTCCTGGCGATCGGATTCCAGCTGCACTGAATTGGAAAGAGACAGCTGGAATCCAGACCGGTCTCCGAGGGAAGAGCGTTTCTTCCCGCCCGCTCTCATCTCTGATCCCTCTGTCCCCCCTTGCAGCCCCAGCTGTCATGCTTCGATAAGAAATAAAGACCTGTGTTCTGCAGCCTGGCCCGTGTCGGGTCCTCTCACGTACTCTCAGTATTTCATGCGTTCTGTCGTTCATTCCGTCGACGTGCTTTTCGCTCATTTTATCATCCCTGGTTTCTGCACAGATTGGATTTTTTTTTTTTTTTTCCAGCGAATTCTCAATCATCTCCTCCATGCCTTTCAAACCTAAACATTTACAAGACCGTTATCTCATACACCCTACAGACCAAGCAAACGCCTGCTCCCATCACACATGGCATGATTCCATTCAGCCGTGGCTGATACGGTTGTTAGGCCGTGAAACAGATTGCTGTTATTCTGCCATTATTCTTGGCCATTTTGAAGACTGTGAAGCTGAAGGCCAGTTTCTCTCTGTGCTGCTCCTCCACGGGTCATTTCAAGCCACCAAAACCAGCCTGAATCTGAAGCGTGTTGTAAATTGTATGCAACTCTTCTGTTGCTTTATTTGTTGCTTGTCATTTGTTGTTATTGCTCTGTAATTCGCTTGAATGTTTTAGTGGTGGTTTTATACCAGAGGACCGTTGTGCATGTCGAGTTATTAGAAGTGTGTCTTCCCTGTAGAGAACCAACAGCTTCGGAGGGTTCGACCTGTCCAACCGTTCCCTGCACATTGTCAATACGAGTGAATCGAACGTGAGTTTCTCTTTCAGACACACACACACCACATGCGTGAATGCACACAACATATGAAATTGCGTGCAGCGCTGTTCACTACCAGAAGACTCCACACCGTGAAATTAATTCAAGTCTTATCTGTACTCAGTGGGGCAAGACCTACATGAAATTCAATTTATTTTGTACTCTCTCTCTCAATCACCAACCTTTTATCTATGGCCTCGCTCACTCTTCCTGCCTGTCCTCTCTCTCTCCCGCCCCTTCTCTCTATCTCTGGCAGGACGAGGACTTGTCTCGAGAGGGGATGAAGTCTCCCTCCATCTCCAGGATCTCTTTGGGGAAGAAAGTCAGATCAGTCAAAGAGACCATGAAGAAACGCATGAGCAAGAAGTACAGCAACTCTCTGTCAGAGCAGGTATTGACACACACCGTCACACTCTGTTTCTTTCACTAACACACACACACTCTCACACACACACACACACACACACACACACACACACACACACACACACTCAGTGAATTGTAAATATGCACATACTTGACAGAAACTGCCCACCCCGCTCATTATCTACTTGCCTTCATGCTGGCTGCATTTTCTTCCTGAGAACATAAATATAGTTCAGTGGGACAAAAACATTTTTTGAAGACTTTCTACCAGCATGAGGGCAAAAAACTTAGACCAATTTTCTTTGGGTGAATTCTTTGAGGATATTTTGTTTTTATGAATTGCTTATATCTCTTTGCTCATTTGGTTAATAATAAACTGAATGGTTACTGAAGAACATCACACGTTCATAAACTCACATGGTTCTTTTAGTTCAAGCAAAAGTTTCTATTTTGTGCTTTTACAGAACATTTTTGATAATTCAGAACAAAGTTGATCATTCAAAGTTGAAGTTGAACACTGACAACAATTACACATTTTGGTCACATTTTGGTCACTTCTTTATAAATTTCTGCTATATTAGGGAAAATTCAACAACTCTGTAATAAAGATTTCTCTAATAACATAATAAAAGTCGTTATTGCCTTTTTACTTGTTGCAATAATTAACAGAAATGTTGGCTCCAGTATGCATTGTGGCAGAAATACCCCCCCCCCCCCAGATACAAAATATCCCATCTAAAGTGAAGTCCCAGTGTCTTTTCCAAATATACCCTGGATTGCATTTCACTAAATAAAAGGTAAATGCGGGTTAGGGGTGTCGTCCACTTGAACAAATGAACTAATGATGAACCTCCCTGTGTCCCAGTCGAGTCCAGACAGCGCACCGCTCTCACCCCTTTCCCCGCCCCAGAGTTGTGGCTCGCTGGAAAGGCCCTCGCTCAGAGCAGGAGGGTCGGTCGAGTCGCTGCGCAGTTCCCTGAGTGGACAGAGCTCAATGAGTAAGTGTGTGTGTGTGTGTGTTCGTGAAGGTATATTTATTCCCAGATGTATGAGCATTGATAACCGCTGATGCCATGATGTTTCTCAATTATGAGATATTATTTCACATTAGAATGAAGTGCCACGTATTTCAACAAGTCTGATGTCTACGAGCTCAGTTTGAATTATGGCAGCTGGCTCTTATTTTTGCTTCCTGTCTTGCTGACATCAGAGCTTTGGAATTCGGGTCCTATCACACTGCTGCGAGCGTGTGTGAATTTCTACGGAGTGTGCATGTGTGCTGCTTTTTGAACGAGAAGGGTTTGGTTTTTGAATGGTCCCTGTGTGCAGGTGGCCAGACAGTGAGCACCACCGACTCCTCCGCATCGAACAGAGAGAGCGTGAAGAGTGAGGAAGGCGAGGAAGAGGAGCCACCCTACAGAGGGCCCTTCTGTGGCCGTGCTCGTGTACACACCGATTTTACACCAAGCCCATATGACACAGACTCTCTCAAACTAAAGGTATGTGCACATCAGAGTGATACATCATGTCTTACTAAACTGCAAACCGAACTTTATTTAAAAGCAACACAGTTAGTTTTGAAACTGCAGATTACTGAGCCCATTGTGGAGCCCTGAGGTGTATTTAACTAAACATAAAAATACATCAGTATTCTAGGATCCCCATGTCATATTACAATAAAATGATTGAAGGATTACGGTATGTAGAGTAATAGGAATTTACATTTTCATATCCTGTCACTCCATTGTTCTCCTTGGATTGACGTCTGTAGCACTTGGTGCAACCTGCTTGGGTTAAAAGTACATTTATGTGTGTCAGATTGTGTCAGAAGTGTCAGATTCATTCAGTTAAAATGCAGATGTTCTCTGCCTCTGTCTGCAGCGAGGTGATGTGATCGACATCATCAGTCAGCCCCCCATGGGTACTTGGATGGGACTGCTGAATAACAAAGTCGGGAGCTTTAAGTTTGTCTATGTGGATGTGCTGAGCGAGGAGGAGGAGAAGCCAAAACGCCCAGCCCACCACAAGAGGAAGAGCAGAATGGCCAAGTCATCACACTCTCAAGCGCACACTCACACACTCCTCCCTAAACCGAAATCTGTTGAGGAGCTGCTAGAGAGGATTAATCTAAAGGTACACACACACACACACACACTTCCATCATCTGTCAGCAGGTGAAAATTAAAATGCAAAAGATTATTTCAAGACACATTCCAAGTCACGCAGCTGACAGGGCTGTGCTGTGTACGGTGGGGGAATATTATAATTCAACTCGTATTGAGTCGGAGTAGCTGCCAGTTCAACACAAGCAATGAGACGGAAAGGCAAGTTTTGAAAGAAATGCCGTGCTCAAACTACACTGTGATGAATCATTAATGGATTGTTTTATTTTGAACAGTCCCACAAACAGTCCCACAAAATAAAGCACACATTAGTAATTAAAATAAAGCATCCTGCGAGCTAGTTTCTGCAACTCCCTCTTTAATTAAATATGCCAAGATTTTCTTTGGCTGAATGGAACAAAAAACATTGATTTCTGGTTCATTTATTTGTGACCTGTGTGTGTGTGTGCAGGAGTATATGCCCACCTTCCTGTTTAATGGATATGAGGACCTGGACACGTTTAAACTGCTGGAGGAGGAGGATTTGGATGAGCTCAATATCAGAGACCCTCAACATAGAGCGGTACTGCTGTCGGCTGTGGAGATGCTGCAGGAGTATGACAGTGAGTGCACACACACACACACACACACACACACACGGTCACCCACATTCTCTCATATACACACATTCATGTATGTTTTCTTGTGTGCGTGCGTTTATAGGCAGCAGTGATTTGGAACATAGCACTTTATCTGGCTCTCAAGAGAAGCTGCTTGGCGAAGGGCGTGGCTTGATGGGTGACTCCCCGAGAGACTCTGGTTGCTATGAGAGCAACGAGAATCTGCAGAATGGTAACCACTCCTGGTCCAGCAGTTCCATGACAACTGCATAATCATTTCCTCATTGCCGGACTCCACCTGTTCCTCTAACAGCTCAACGCTGCCCTCCGCTGGGCGTCCTCAGTCACCTCCGCCTCTGTCTATCGGCACGTCTCGCTTCATCCTTTCATCCTTCGCATACCTCTTTATCATTCTGTTACGCAGTGTCAGGGGTTTTAGCTCCTCTGTGCAGATTTGTCAGCATGAGGTTCTTTCATACAGTGCTGAAAGGTAAAAAAAAACTGTATTCTAATTCTGGAGTGGATTCTGTCAGGTTTCATGCAAAGTGCGGGTTCTTCTAGTTTTAGGACCTGAGCTGTAGTTTTCAGAGTTTGCCTCTGCTGTCTCCTTTGTGAGCGTGAATGAATGAGTCAGTGTGTGTGTGTGTGTGTGTGTGTGTGCATGTGTGTGTGTGTATAATGAACATAAATCTACAGTCTGCCATGTCAGAGAATAAAGCCATTCTGTTGTCTGCTGCATTCTTGCCTCTGTGCTTTCTTTCACCGCGCTCCTATTCCATCTCTCGCCTCGTTTCGCTGCACCCGTCTGACAGCCTGCTGCATCTTAATAATCATCCCGTATGCTCAGCGGCGTTGTCGATCACCAAATCACATAAAGGACATACGGAATTAGCCCATGTCATAAAACATATCACATTTAAACATTTATTTTTTTAAAATAGAACAAAATTTACATTTACTGCATTTATCAGACGCCATACAATCAGTAGTTACAGGGACAGTCCCCCCCTGGAGACACACAGGGTTAAGTGTCTTGCTCAGGGACACAATGGTAGTAAGTGGCATTTGAACCTGGGTCATCTGGTTCATAGGCGAGTGAGTTACCCACTAGGCTACCATCACCACTATAATATATAAAAATATATGTGGGCCAGGACCATAATTATGATGAAGGTTTATTAAGGAAACAGTTGTAATAGATTGTTGATAAAGTAAAAGTAGGACTGATCCGCTACAAATTCCTGCTTCAATTACAGTCTTATACCACATTTTCGGTTTATACTGATACACTGGCTAGAACTTTTCTCGTGTTGCTACTGATTTGAAGAAGTGCAGCTTCTGGTCTTGCCTGGATCAGCACATGTTGGAGCGTAATGTGAGCAATGGCAGTTTCTTTTCCCCAGAGATGAAGTACGACCAAACCAAAACGAACATTTACATTTTTGAGGGGAAATGTCTTTAACCCTTGTGTGATGTTCAGATTTTTGCAGGTCCAGTGAGAAGCTACTGAAAATGAATTTTTTCGATGGAAACAGAAAGTTGGCCAGTGTCGAGGAAATGTGTGTCTTTAATAATTTGCATAATTTGTCTTTTGGAAAATATGATCCCATACACCACATCACAAGGGTTAAATTCATTCCAAACCTGACCATTCTGAACTAATTCATCCTCTGCTGTTTCTATCACTAACCATATTCATTCTATCCTGCTTACTCAGATAAAAGGTATGTTCATGAGTTCATCGTCATAGAATGGATTATATCTGCATTGATGAACATGTTTGAAGACGTCAATGCATGTGTTGTGCATGTTCTGCTGTAGGAAAGACTGGAAAGGCCAGTTTGGATGGCTCAGTTCTCCAGTCAGAGTATCCCATGATGCCTCTGTCTCACTCCACTGAGCCACTGCAGAGGGAATTCAAGTGTAAGGACACTCGAAAGCACGACTCAAAATTCTTCCTGCAGCCAATCAGAGCCCTCGGTCGGCTGGGCCTGGGTCCCCGCTGCCACGGGGTCAATATTGTCACCAGCCGCAGTTGTGAACTTCTAGATGGGTCTCCAGAACCCCTGCCAAGGCATGGCCGACGGTCACGCTCCCTGGGAGACATTCTGGCGAAACAACAGGTCTGTGACCTTCAGGGGGCGCCATCTCACGTGCAAAATCCAGGGAGGAGGCGGGGCAGTGTGGAAAGAGATAAAGAGGACAGGAGGGAACTTGCATTGCCTGTGGAACCCTCGCTCCCTAGGATATTGCCCAAAAAGCCTCCAGTGCCCCCGCCTGTGCCGGTGAAAAAGTGCAGAGAACGTTTGGCCAATGGAATTTCCTCCCCAACTCCGTCACAGCCCAACAATGGTGCCAGTCCCCTGTCGACGCCTACAAAATCCCCCAACACCATCCTCTCCCCAGGGCAGCCTGGTACACCATCCTGCCCTCCAGGGCCTGAAGGCCCCGGTGAGACACCGTGGCCACAGATCTCTACCAGGCCTCTCGGAGGCAGGAAAGGAGCGTCCAGGGCTGTGGATTTGGAGACACAACTGGGAGAAAGGCTGAGCATGGAAGGCATCGACCTCACTCAGGAACCGTACTCCGACAAGGTGCAGCGGACTCACTATTATTCATTTTTATCTCTCTCCAGGTTTGGAATTCATCTGTATGGTAGTTTATTTATGTCCCCTGTCTGCCTGTCTTCACCAGCATGGACGATGTGGCGTGCCTGCATTGCTGGCCAGGAGGTACAGCGAAGAGCTGCAGCGCCCCCTGCAGGCAGTGGCCTCCACCCTGGAGCAGATCCGAGTGAAGCACCTGAGGAAGGAGCATCGCATGGCTGTGAGTTTTGGAGGAACAGGACACGTCTGACTTGTTTATGTGTACCACTTTGCCAGTTTACCTCCAATCTTCAGATAAAATGTGCAGAGACATCGAGATTTTTTGCAAATCCAAGATCTAGTTCAGAGCAGTTGTTCATTACGTACAAGCAAATTGCAAAGCTGAGTGTGTACAAAAACGTGAATAATGTGTGTCTGGTTTGTTGTCCAGATTCCATCCAGTGGACTCGCAGATGACAATCGTAAAGCGTCCTCGCTGTGTCGAGCAGGGTCCGTGTCTGACTGGCTGGTCTCCATCGGGATGCCCATGTACGCCACAGCCTTGGCGGCGGCAGGCTGTGACACGCTGGACGGGGTGTGTTCTCTAACCGAGGCTCGTGTACGGAAGGCAGGAATTCAGGATGGGCACATTCCGTGGCTCCTGCGTGAGGCGGGTGTGATCGCCGCCCAAAGATTTGCCTAGTTCTAACCCTACAACCTGTATTATTAAAACAAGGATACTTAGGTCAAGACACCACCCACAAATCCACAGTTATAACCTACCTAACAGCCATGGAACATCTATAACCGAACCTGTAAACTAAAGGCACGGACATAAAACACTCATGTCGTGTTTGTGAGCAGCCATAAACACTTATAACCTCTCTGTGACCACAAAACCATTCATTAGATTCCCACGCCGAGCAGACATGCTGATGACTGTGGGATCCAGTACATTTACTGATGACGGTAACTGACTTGGCTAGTTGGCCTTCTAAGAATTGAGTATTTATGGCCTTGAAATCTGCTCCGGGATCTACAGAATGAAAGGAGGTGTCTCATATCTCAGAATATTCTGTACATAGACTTTCACTTTTTTTTTTCACCGCTGACTTAGTAAAGAGTTGGTCATAAATGGATCAAAATATATCATTTAAATTCAGGCCCCAGTTACATTATTGTACAGTGCATCTGGAAAGTATTCACAGTGCATCACTTTTTCCACATTGTGTTATGTTTACAGCCTTATTCCAAATATGGTTCAATAAATTTTTCCCCATAATGACAATGTGACAAAAAGTTTACTTGAGGTTTTGCCAAATATAAAAAAAAAACTGAGGGCACATGTACATAAGTATTCACAGCCTTTACCATGAAACTCAAAGGTGAGCTGTCTATAAAAGGTCACACACTTGACCGTTCATGTCAGAGCACAAACCAAGCAAGAAGTCAAAGGAATCATCTGTAGACCTCCGAGACAGGATTGTCCCAAGGAACAAATCTGGGGAAGGTTACAGAAAGATTTCTGCTGCTCTGAAGGTCCCTGATGGAGCTTGAGAGGTGCTGCAATGAGGAATGGGCCAAACTGGCCAAGAATCGGTGTGCCATCATATTTAAAAAGACTTGAGGCTGTAATTGCTGCCAAAGGTACAAAGTATTGGGCAAAGGCTCTGAATACTTATATACCAAATACTTACATATTTGGTTTCTCTTTTTTTTTTTTTTTTTGTATTTTTAATAAAATTTCCCCTTCCCTGTGTATACGTTTTTTTTTCACGTTTTCATTATGGGGTGTTGTGGGTAGAATTCTGAGGGGGGAAAAAAAAACTTCCATTTTGGAATAAGGCTGTAATATAACAAAATGTGGAAAGAGCGATGCGCTGTGAAGACTTTCCATATTCACTGCACATTATAGATAATGTTAGTGTTATATACAGAGCAGTGTTGCTATTTCATTCCAATGTGGTTCCAGAGCTCTTGTTGGAGGTGTGTGTGTGTGTATACTCTGGACTGAATTTTCAGTTTCAGCGTGTGTTAGTTCACCAATCACACCTCACCCCTTTTGAATAAGGACGACTATACTGTTCCTGGCTGCTGTTCACCGGCGTTGTGGAACAGTGGAAATTTTGTCTTATCCAGGGTTACTCAGGTGGCAAGTGGAAATGCTATCAGTCCCAGAAGAGGAATCATAGTGACCACCAGAGTGACATGTTTCTTATTATTCAGGGCTAAAGGTGACAGGTCATGTTTAGGTTTTACTGGCTATTAAAAAACACCCCAGTTTCAAACCCAAAGTGTAAAATTTGCTTCTTTTTTTTGTTCTTCTCAAAGGTACAATGTGTGGACAGCGACGCTATTATTACTTCAGTTGATTCTATCGTTTCTGTTGAGAAACTACAGCACAATTGTTTTTCTTAATATAAATAAAGCAAAGAAATAACTGGTAGTGAATGAATGAAAACTCACATTGCATAACATTTTAAACATTTCTATTGTTTCAGTCCTGTTTTATGGTATAGATATAAATTCTATCTTTAAAACACAGGACCAGAATACAATAGAACTGTTCCTAAATATTTTAACTAGGTTTGGTGTGCTACCAACAAGTCACACTGGAAATGAGTGTGTGTTTGTGTTTGTGTGTGAGAGAGAAAACTAGTATCTGGCCCTTAGTGAATTGGCCTCGAAATTGTTATTTAATCAGGCTGTGGATGTTTATAGCATTTTTAAATTGTACAGATATTTACTACTATTGTGAAATGCACTTTATTTTTTAATCCACATAAAGCTCATTTGGGAAATCTACTGCCCATAAAGTAACTCCGCTCCCCCCACACTCACCTTTTCACAATGCTTTTAACAAGAATCCCAAGAAGTTGCAATTATTATTAACAGAGTCTAAAGTCTTGAACCAATCCCTTTGGGTCATGTGATGCTAAACAAAAGTGAGCCATCACTTACGGACCTTTGTTGCATGGGTCTCATTTGTACCATGGGTTAATATCATGTGGCTCAATAGGATTTCAGGCTCTCTATCAGCAAAATCAGAAATGTCAGAATTCAGATTCACTATACGTTAATGACTTGTTATTGATTTTATTTAAGATTTGCCTTCCTATATGAAAAAAAAATATTTACATGAAATTAACAATACATATTCTGTATATGTAATTGAATATTAACTTATTTTTTTCTTTTTATATCAACTACCTGTATTTTAGAAACATAGCAATACCTTTTTGCGTTTTGTTTAACTGGTGCCGCTCTGCAGCACCTTTTGTAAAAAAAAAAAAAAACTTGTACAATTTCCCCATGGTTTTAACTAAAATGTCATTCCATTGTATCAAAACATAATGTTTATTAGTATTTGTCATGCAGAACTATTATATATAATAAATATCTTTTTTTGCCACAATTCTTTTTACTCTGCACAAACATTATGCTGTATGTTCACATTAATATATGAGGCTACATCTCACTGTCTACAACCGCTTAGTCCAGTTATTAAGGGTCATGTCTGCCCGAGCCTTAACTGGGACACAGGGCACGGAGCGGGGGACTCACCCAGGGCAGGGTGCCAGCCCCCCACAGGGCACGTACCCACACACACTTAGACCCACTGACAAGTCAGAGTTGCCATTTCGCCTAGTGTGCATGCCAAGCAAGAGGAAGCCTGCATAAGCAGGGAAATAAACAATCATTCTTAACTAATTGCAATCACAATTACAAATTTGCTAACATATGTCTGGAGATTAGGGTTAATTTTTATGTTCGATTTTAACTAAACCTTAGTTAAGAATGACTGTTTTCTCTTTCCTCTTATTCATCTGGTATTTATGCTCTGTCTAAAAATAAAATGATCGGTATTAGGTGAAATGTGATCATAAGGTGCGGATTAATTTGTGTTTATTTTAATTAAATGCGGGGTGCTACTCTGATGCCAAGCTATTGACATTTTCTCTCATCAAAATTCCTTAAAAATAGAAAAATGCTAATATACCCTGAACCCGCCTACTGTGCTGAAATTAGTGATCTACTTTCTGTTCTGAGAATAGGTTTTCACACGTCAAATTTAAATATATGTTTAATCCAGGAATTTATTTTCATGTCCAACTGTAATATAATTACATTTACAGCATTTATCAGATGCCCTTATCCAGAGCGACTTACAATCAGTAGTTACAGGGACAGTCTCCCTCGAGCAACTTAGGGTTAAGTGTCTTGCTCAGGGACACAATGGTAGTAAGTGGGATTTGAACCTGGGTCTCCTGGTTGACAGGCGAGTGTGTTACCCACTAGGCTACTACCACCCCTAATAAGAGCAAATTTAGTAATTTGTCAGAATAATAAAATAAACCCTGTCCAGAACTCAGAGATCTTCTCCCGATATGTTACCTTTACATGGATTTCAGGGCATGTTGCTTTAATGCGATGTCTGCATTTGTTCCCGCAACACCTACCCGTATCTGAAGGCAGTGACGTCACCTCCTGCAGCGTGAAATGGTCTCGGAACGTGTCTCGTCCTCGCCGGGTGCAGTGGCGTGCGCCTGTAATCCAAGTCACTGGGAGGCTGAGGCTGGCGGATCACTTGAGCTCAGGAGTTCTGAGCTGCAGCGGACTATGCCGATCGGGTGTCCGCACTAAGTTCGGCATCGATATGGTGCTCCTGTGGGAGCTCGGGACCACCAGGTCGCCTAACGAGGGGTGAACCGGCCCAGGTCGGAAACGGAGCAGGTCAAAGCCCCCGTGCCGATCAGTAGTGGGATCGTGCCTGTGAATAGACGCTGTAGTGCAGCCTGAGTAATACAGTGGGACTCAGTCTTTTTTATTTAAACCTCACCTGCTTTACCAATGAGATCAATATAGGACATTTTTTACATCATGATGTGTCACATTATGACATTTTTTGGTCTTCAGGAGGTTTCCTTAGTGAGTCTTTACTAGTACGATTTCATGTAACATTACTGCCTCCTTCAGGACGCAATATGCAACTGCACACAAAATTTTTTTAAAGTTTACAAAGGAGAACAGGAGAACTTGGAGAACAGGCCCTTTGTATCTGGTGTCATAAATTATGAAATTGGATACCAGATAAAAGTAAAATACGCAATATATAAATCTAATAAATTGTATTAATTCTTATAGAAAACTTTACATGAAGGCCAATAAAACATGTTAAGATCAAAACGTTGCTATCGTGTAACACAAACATTAATGAAATAGAAATATTAATGAATATGAATGAAATCGATCAATATTTGCTAAAAGCATATTTTTGCTGCAGTGTTTAAAACGGTAATCCTTTAATAAGTTTACATAGAGAAAAATAAAAGTTATGTTTTGCAATTTTCTAGAAAGTAACGTTTATGTAATGAGTGCATGCTGTACACAAAACTGCTATCATATGTGTTCCCAGTGGCTATATAATCACATTTGTATAATACATAAAAAAATTACATCCACTTAACAAAGACACCAGTTTAACAAATGTTTTATTGCATTTAGTCGTGTGATTAACATCTCCAGTTTTTGTCTCTGTTGATACAACATGCTCCTATTGAATAAATGATGAGCTGTTTGATCTCAATCAGCCCCTCTTCTGGAAATGATCGGTGCCATTCCTGACCTCTACATCTGCGATGACATTGGTGGCATTTCCTCACTCTGTCACTTTATCATCATCATTAAAAACGCAAATAACAAAACCAAAGTTTCCGGGTCATCTGTCTCACCATTTAAATGAAAAGAGTTTTTATTGTGTCCAGTGTATTGTGCAAGATATAAAAACTATATATAAAAAGACCCTTATACTATGTGACGTACAAGAGACACGGGGGGGTTATACATGGGCATCATTAATATAAAACATGTTGCAGGGAAATGATGGTCATTGTGAAACACTGCAGCACAGGACACGGTGACACAACGAATTTTGTCCTCTGCTTTTAACCATCACCCTTAGTGAGCAGTGGGCAGCCATGACAGGTACCCGGGGAGCAGTGGGTGGGAACGGTGCTTTGCTCAGCGGCACCTCAGGATTCGAACCAGCAATCTTCTGATTACGGGGCAGCTTCCTAAACAACTAGGCCACCACTGTTGATATCTGATGTCTATAGACGAATGATTTCAGTGCATCGATGCTGAAGCTGAAGCTGATATGTGTGGATACAGAAGGCCTGGAGAAGAGCCGTAGGTGTAAAGTAAAACCAGCTCCGCCCGTCTCTGGCTGAAGAAGGTTTGTAAACGTCTCATGCAGCTGATGCTTTTTCTGCTCAATGGTGTCAGATGTTAATGCCCCGTGGGACCCACAATCTGTTCCGTTACCCTTATCCCCATCCAGGAGATCCACTGTGACAGCCCCGCCGAGGTAGAGCCCATCTGAGGTGCTGCTCCGCCCCAGGACAGAAGTCAGCTGACATGCTCTGGGCCGGCTGTGATGTCACAAACAGCTGACCTGCCACAGCGGAGGCTGTGTGAGTGACTAGCTGCCGGGCAACATGATTCTATAATATGATCTGAAGGTAAAATTATAATTCAGAGATCTCGGAAGACTTTGTCCCCCTTTAAATCTCCTTCATTATTCACCCGGGTTACACTCCGCCTCGACAACGAAGCACCAAATTCATGTTGACGGGGCGTTGTGATAGGTGAGCCTCCCTTTTCTGGGTTGCATAATATTGTAAGTTGTAGTAGTTTCTTAATGTCACCATCAATGAAGAAATCTCTGCCTGTAACGAGGGAGAATTTCCGGCTCTTTAACTCGACAAATCTTGACAGTCTTTTAGTTACACGTGAGCTGGAATGCAGGTGTGGGAGTGGCCATATCTTCCTTTTCATAGAATTTTTGTTGATTATGGTTGGTAGCTTAATTCAGTATGTAAAATAGATTAAAACATTAGTTATGAACACACAAATATTGTGTAAAGCACCTTCATTAATGGTCATGTGAAGTTCTCATATTTGCCGTTTTGGAGCAGTATTGTGATGTAAAATCTACACTATTACTTAATTATAATATAAATAAAGCAATCAAAAGGACTAATGTGATCACATTTTTGAAGGTGGTGCTCATGACTGGATTATTGTAACTCCCTTCTAGCTGGTCTACCTCTATGTACCATCCGACTTCTACAACTAATACAAAATGCAGCAGCACGACTGGTCTTCAACCTTCCCATATTCTCCCACACCCCCCCTCTGCTACGTTCCCTCCACTGGCTCCCAGTAGCTGCACGCATCAGGTTCAAAATACTGATGCTGGCCTACAAAGCCAAACATGGAGTAGCACCATCCTACCTCACAGCACTTATTACACCTCGCACTGCACCTCGTATACTCCGAGCCTCCAGTACTGCTCGCCTGGTCCCTCCATCTCTGAAGGTAAAAGGAAAACATTCATCTAGACTCTTCTCCGTCTTGGCCCCTCGGTGGTGGAATGAACTTCCCCTCGAGGTCCGAACAGCTCAGTCACTGAGCACCTTCAAACGACAGCTCAAGACCTTCCTCTTTAGAGAATATTTAGATGAACTTGTAACTTATTGTCTGACTTCTGTATAGAATCTACAACAGAGTGAATAAAAAGAGTGTATTCATAGTCGGGGGTCCTAATGAACCAGAACTGATCACTTCATTGATTGTAACATGGAAGCACGTTGTAAGTCGCTCTGGATAAGGGCGTCTGCCAAACGCCTTAATTGTTAAATGTAAATGGTGCTGTTCTGCACAACTTTTAGTGTATTGATTATTTTTTGCAGGGTGGCAGAAGAAGAAAACTCACACAATCATAAAAACTATTTACTGGGAACAACACAGTGGGGTGAAACACTAGAAACAATATGAATGTTTCTGTACAGAAAATGAAAACTGACAGAAAATGAAAACTGACTCCCATTAGGCCCTCCTATAAAACCCAGAATAGACTGATGGAGCCATTTATTCAGAAAAGACTCCTTCTTTACAGCTGGACCTGGACACGCCGGGTTCACCTCTCGCAGCGATTTCTAAATCACATTAATTCCTGGGGTTCAGGAATAATGACTTCCAGACCTGCTTAGCGAGCCTGAGCTTCGGAAGCAGGAGGAAAAGCCACCGCTGTCACTCTCTGAGCAGCTTGGTCAAAACACATCCTTCCAAAACGGTTCCACTTACAGTCACATGATTCGGCCAGTGAGCACAAAGGCTCTTAACACTCAGGGTGACGGGCCGCTGGCAAGGCGGCTCAAATGGAGGTGTTGTTGTAATTATTCGGCCAGGTTACTAAACGTGGACAAAAAATGTCACACTTTCATTTTCGGGACTGGGATATTATTCTTATGAATGACAGTGGAACTTCTAGATAAGATAATTCAGCTCCCATATTTGGCTAAAAAAAAAAGTGAACGTGTTAACAAACTGTTATAAAATCTAAAACTATATTACATATTAATTAAATTTGAGCAGTAAATTGGACGAATAAAAAACAACAAAAATCTAACATTGTGTGTTTAAAAATGTTTATGGCCCCACATTTTTCCGTAGTCTGAATTAGACTGAAAGTCTGCACTTTAGTTGTTATTGTCACGGTGGGCTGGACGTGGCGGTGAAGGAGGACGCATAAACACGACTTCCCACGACAGGGGTTTAATACAGACTGCACACGACAAGGGAACATCAACACGCAATAACCAGACGGCGAACAGACACGAACAGGATAGTTTTATACAATTATATTAATGTACACCAGGTAAACACGAACAGGGAACATTACACGAGACCAACATGAAACTCCGGTCCGAACTCCGGATCCGGAGTCACCCATGCCGGTCCGGATCATGACAGTTTCATTTAAAATCAATTGTGATAAATGTGTAGAACCATGATTAGAAGAAAAGATGTCTGTACAGTTATTTATGGACACAAGTGTATGTAACTTTTTACTCTTCCTTCTACAACAACTTTATTTTATGTGTAATTGCACAATTGCTGCCATCATGACGTCACACTGTGCTGCCTCTGACACTGAAGAAATATTCATGTCCACTAAAATAGCGTCCATTACACATATATTCTGCAGCACTAACCAGTTCATCTTGGAGGTAGAATGTAAAGAATCGTCCTCTCCCCTCCTGAACAGTTCTCAGTGCGGCTCCTCTTCCTCCACAGGAACGGTGCAAATTCTTCTCCTTCAGATTCCACTTGTTATAACTTGTCTGGGGGAATCAGGGGTGTGATGAGCATGATATAAGGCTGCATACATATATCATGGGAGCCCATGTGTATTATGTGTATTTATTGTCTAATAATAATTTTGCTCGCAGATTTGAATTGTGGTTGCGAAGTGAGAAAGATTCTTGTCAGTCTTGTGTTTTTTGTATGAATAAAAAAGACAGAAATGTACCTCCACAGGACTCCCAGGACCGAACCACAGGGCACGTACCCACACACAGTTATGGAGAACCTGGAGAAAAACAGTCCTTCTTAACTAAGTGTAATTACACATGTCTGGAGATTCTGTATTCAAGTTAGATTTTAAGCAGAACTTCTTTACGTTTAGTTAAGATTAAACCCCGAACCCGCCTATCGTGTCGAAATTACGTGTCAGTGCGGTTTCGTGATCTGCTTTCGATTTTGTTTTCACACGCCAGGGTGCGGCTGGATGTCGTCTCAGTGCATAACAGTAAGATATTTTTTATACTTTTACTTTTATAACATGAAAGATATTCACTGGTCTCGTCATAACCTTGTTATTCAGTGTATTTATTTTACCTGAAGATTTTACTAGCGGTGGCTTTTTAGATTCGTGTTTTGCGACTTTCTCTTTATTCACAGAATTAGTATTATATTATTGAATAAAGTATACATATGGGCGCTATTAAAGGGAAAAGTGGGGACGGTTGAAAAACTCACGTTTACTTCAGCTTCTTATTTGAATCAGAATAATTTTCCCTGGTAAACATCTACAGATCTGTAAAATATATTCTAATTGTGGTAACTCTACTTAAATAATAAACACACGACCACAAAAATGGTTTTACAGCCTTTTATCTGCACGGATTCTTTAAAAATGTCAGGAGCTTCTCATAAAAACCGGACTGAAATGTTTCCTGGTTGAAGAGAGATCAGGCAAAAAACATTTCAGGAATTACACAGTTTCCCCAGCAGATGGCGACATCTATACACACTGCAACACTGAACCAACCAACAATACACATGTACCATAATAATATATTTACAGGTTATACCAAACAGCCAGGCTGCTGTTTATTACCAAGATTTCTATCTGAACCAAGACACTGAAATATAAGAAAACTTTTCTGCACCTTTAACCTCATCTTCTAGGCCCAGATTCAGTCTCTTCTTAATAAATTGAGAAAGGGTTTTGTGGCAAATGACAAAACCTTTTCCCAGTAACCTCACTGTGCTGCCTTCATCTTTCATTATGTCTACAGCTAACGCTTCACCAGTTTGACCAGCTTGGCCGGTTTGCTAACATTTGCTACTCTGCGATCCGGTGTGTTGAAAGAAAATAAATCAGAGCGTCATTTATACGTATTCCAACCAAGCCATGTTGTGCAAACGTTGATCTAATTTCAGGGGCAGAGCTTCATGGTGGTTTTGGGGGGCCATGGCCACCTCTGATCAAAGCCCCCTGTCTTGTTCATTATAGTAGTGGTGCCACTTCACCAAAAATACTGGACCAGGTTCACAAATGCTGTTAAATATTCATCCAAATGCTTACAAAACTGCTGCCCTTCACCCTGAAACACAGATGCAGGAATCAGATGTACAGGATGCCTGGAGTTAGAAAAGAAGATCTGATGTCAGCTTCATCCAACAGGAAGAGCAATCCTCCAAACATGAAGAGTGTCTGTGTGATTCTTCTGATTCTTCACTGGACAACTATGTCCAGAGCAGGTACCTTCACTAAGAAATGTCTGGATACTGGGCCACTGCCATATTTTACACAAAAGTGGCCTAAAAGCTCAATAACGCTTTGTGGGCTTCACAGATTATGCTGTAAGCAAATTAGGCTGTGAGTGTCGCAAAAAGAATAAAAAGAGTCTGACAAATTGTTCTGATGTATTGGTTCTCCTTGGCTATTCAGCTTAATCAGCAGTATTTTTCACTCACTTTATATCATGCATACTTGTATATGTAAATTTAATCACATAATTTCAGAAGGAAGCAGAGCTTTTTTTTCTTTGGACCTTCTATATCCATGGTCATTGATCAAGAGTGGCAGACTCCACAGGTTCTCTTGTCCAAGTCACGTTCTACTTGGTTTTATTATAACTTTTAAGAATTGCATGTGTGTGACACACCAATCATACCACCAGTCATACCAGGGTTGGTCCAGACCTTATCAAAAGCTTCATTAGTTTGTGTGTGCAGAGAACTTTCAAATTCACAGAATTCATATTCAGTGAGTAAAATTTAATGATTTATTTATGTGTTCAGATAAGTTTCAGGTTGTTGGTCCAGCTGGGCCTGTTGTTGCTGTAGTTGGTGAAGACCTGATCCTGCCCTGTTCCCTCAAACCCAACATCAGTGCTGTGGACATGAGAGTGGAGTGGTCACTCGCTGACTCGTATGATGTAGTGCATCTTTATGAAGAAGGTTCTGATGATCTACAGAAGCAGAGTCCAGCTTATAAACAGAGGACCACGCTGTTCAGAGAGGAACTGAAGAGAGGAAATGCTTCATTAAAACTCTCACGTGTGGCACTTTTTGATGAAAATATATACAAATGTTTTATTGACTCAAAAAACTGGTTTGATGATGTTTCATTCCAGGTCAGAACTGTAGGTGAGTATCATACATCTCCATTGAGATGATTGGCACATGTGAGCTGGGTCTGTTATTAAAATGTATAGGTATTACGGTCTTTCTCATTTCTCTTCAGCTGTGGGAACAAAACCAGTTGTCTCTGCAGAGGGACACGGGGATGGACGGGTCAGTCTAGTGTGTGAATCTACAGGCTGGAATCCAGCGCCTGAAGTCGAGTGGCTGGACAGTGAAGGGAAGATTCTTCCTGCTGAACCTACAGAGTCACACAGGGTCACTGAGGACTTCAGTGTCAAACGCCGGGTGACAGTCGAGGAAGGAGACACTCAGAAAAACATCACTTTAATCTGCAGAGTTTCATCCCACAAACATACAAAAGAAGAGCAGATTCATGTCCCTCGTAAGTACTGCTGTGTATTCCTATGTTAAGGTTAAACATTTAACATAAATCCTCCTAGCTGTTGGAAATAAATTATAGAATAGTATAGAATAAATAGAATAGAATAGGTTTTATTTTGATTATATTTTTTGATTATTTTGATTATTTTATTTTGATTATACTATATACAGTATAATATGTAATGTGGGTTGCACATTAGTGCACACTGGATTATTGAACATTATTTAAAAAGTATTTCACAGTAATGATGAACATGTACAGTAAGTACTGGATGTTGGACAGTGAGAATAATTACATTTACATTTTACATTTACGGCATTTGGATGACACCCTTATCCAGAGCGACTTACAACGTGCTTAAGTTACCATCGATGAAGAGATCAATTCCGGTTCACTAGGACCCCAACTATGAATACATCTATTCACTCTGTTGTAGATTCTGTACACAAGTTTGACAACAAGAAAATTACAATTTAATCTAAATATTCTTTAAAGAGGAAGGTCTTGAGCTGTCGTTTGAAGGTGCTCAGTGACTGAGCTGTTCTGACCTCGAGGGGAAGTTCATTCCACCACCGAGGGGCCAAGACGGAGAAGAGTCTAGATGAGTGTCTTCCTTTTACCTTCAGAGATGGAGGGACCAGGCGAGCAGTACTGGAGGCTCGGAGTAAACGAGGTGCAGTGCGGGGTGTAATAAGGGCTGTGAGGTAGGATGGTGCTACTCCATGTTCGGCTTTGTAGGACAGCATCAGTATTTTGAACCTGATGCGTGCAGCTACTGGGAGCCAGTGGAGGGAGCGTAGCAGAGGGGCGGTGTGGGAGAATTTGGGAAGGTTGAAGATCAGTCGTGCTGCTGCATTTTGTATGAGTTGTAGAGGTCGAATGGTACATAGTGGTAGACCAGCTAGAAGGGAGATGATATTGCACCGTATGTTCAAATCTAATTAAATATTAATATTGCTAACTGGTGGATAGAAAGAAGTTTAAGGGTTCGGGGATCAGACTGTGTAGTCAGTGCATGTGTGAGTTTAGTGTGGTTATTGCTTTTGGGAAAAAACTGTTCTTCAGTCAGTTTGTCCTTGTTGTGATGCATCTGTAGTGTTACCCTGAGGGCAACAGACCAAACAGATTAAAGCCAGGATGGGAGCATAGCGTGTTGAAAGTAATCTTATAATTGATGCATCGTGATGCAGACGTAGACGATTGTGCATTGATTGTGCAATCGGATACATCATGATGTTGCTTGGTGATTTTCTGGCCGCGGTGTAAAAAGTGTTAACACTTTTTGACTATGTGATGCATGTTGTAAATGTATCATGTGGTTATGTTATGTCTGTTTTCTGCATGGGTGCCGACTACACATCACTTATACTGACTACACATCCCACATTGCCATCATTAGCTTAGCTAGAACATTCTGAGAGTTTAGAAAAACACTCATATTTTTTGTGCTGAGCCTGTGGCAAGCGCAGCGCTGCAGCATTTGGTCTGAAAGCAGCTTTAGATTTTCTCCAATGAGCAGAAAAACGGTCCAGTGTGTCATCACAAAGTTTACGATGAGATTGTTGATGTGAGAGGGACTGCAGTCGCACACATCCCTGTGGGAACCGGTGGTCAGGGTGTGAATGGAGGAGAGGTGGGGGCCAAGTCTCACAGTGTGGGGCCGGTTGGTGAGAAAGTTCTTAATCCAGGTACATGTGAGTGGGGGGAGGCTGAGTGTCCAGTTTGGTGATAAGAAGGTCTAGAATTATGGTATTGAAGGCTGAGCTGTAATCCACCATGAGCATCTGATGTACAGGTCTAGGGGTACAGCCCATAACAAAAGAAAAGTTATTAACAAATTATATAAATATATAAATAAATAAGAAATAACAAAATAAATAAGAAATGCACATGAAACAAATAAAAATAAATAGACGACAAACAAGACGGGAAAACAACAACCACTGTCACGCCGGCGAGCTGACAGGGGAAGGAAGCGCAGAGGCGGGATATGCTGGGAAAGGGATTTTATTATAAATGCAGTTTTAGACCTGGAGGTGACCTCGCTACTCACCCGCGAGAACATCGGCCGACGTGACCCAGCTGGGGGCGCCGGGAGGACACGTGAGCGGAGACGGGGCTGAAGGGCTGGGGCTCAAGTCAGAGCGAAACGCCGCGGACTACGACCACCGATGCCAAGCGTTTTCCTGGCAAACGTTCAGTTCTTGGATAATAAATTGGACAACCTCAGGGGACGACTTGTATGTCATAGAGAGCTGAGGAACTGCTGCGTTCTTCTTGGTCTGGATGACCGGAACATCGGGGTGCATATCGCTCTCTGCCACGCCCGCACCTGGGATCACAGCGCGGTGCTGTTACTGCCATTTACAAGCAGAAACTAAAACGCGAGGACACGGGAGGACTGGGACATGTTCAGAGACTCATCCTCTGACCTGGACGAGTACACCACAGCAGTCACTAGACCTGCGTGGAGGAATGTATTCCCACTAGAGCTGTACGGCCATTCCCCAACCAGAAACCCTGGGTTAACGGCGCCATCCGCCGAAAGCTCCGCGAACGTACACGTGCTTTCCAGTCTGGAGATGCGAACCTGTACAAAAAATGCAGATACGATCTCCGGAAAGCCATCAGGAGCGCTAAACGGGAGCACAGCAGTAAAGTGGACTCCCAGTTCAGCTGCACACGTGACGCGCGTCAGATGATGACGGGGATTCAGATGCTGTCGGACTACAAACCACGAGCACACACACTCGATTCCGCCAGCCCATCACTCCCTAACGACCTGAACGCATTCTATGCATGCTTCGAACTCGCTAACTCCCATCCTCCAGAGCGGGCTCCAGCAGAGCTGCATGACGTCACTCCCACCGTGTCTGTCATGGAAGTGAAGAGGTGCTTCAGCAGAGTGAACATCCAGATGGAATTTTGGGTCAAGTATTGAAGGTGTGCAGTGAGCAGCTGTCTGCCATCTTTACTGACATCTTTAACACCTCACTGCAGAGCTCAACTGTCCCCATCTGCTTCAAAAACACCACCATTGTCCCAGTTCCCAAAAAGAACAAAGCCAGCTGCCTTAACGACTTTCGGCCTGTTGCACTAACCTCCATCACCATGAAGTGCTTTGAAAGGCTGGTAATGGGGTGCTGGGACTCAGTGCTACTCTGTGCAACTGGGTTCTGGACTTTCTCACCAACAGACCGCAGCATGTGAGGATCGGCAAGAACACCTCCACCACAATGATCCTCAACACTGGAACGCTGCAGGGAAGTGTTCTGAGCCCAATGCTGTACTCCCTGTTTACACACGACTGTGTGTCCAGACACAGCTCCAACACCATCATCAAATTTGCTGATGATGCCACCGTTGTAGGCCTGATCAGCAACAACGATGAGACGGCCTACAGAGAGGAGGTGAGACTCTTGGCAGAGTGGTGTCAGGAGAACAACCTCTCTCTCAACGTCAGCAAAACCAAGGAGATGGTTTTGGATTTTAGGAGGCTCATCTTCCTATCTACATGGGAGGAGGTGCTGTGGAGAGGGTCAGCTGCTTCAGGCTCCTTGGGGTCACCCTCAGTGCCGACCTCAAGTCCTCAGAACACACAGCAGCAGTCACCAAAAAAGCCCACCAACGACTCCACTTCCTCAGACGCCTAAAGAAGGCTGGGGTATCCACCTCTGTCCTCACCAGCTTCTACAGGTGCGCTGTGGAGTCCATCCTCATGGGCAGTGTTGCATCCTGGTACAAGAAAGCTCTGCAGAGGGCGGTGAAAACAGCCCAGAGGATCACAGGCACACCACTCCCAGCAATAAGGGACACACCACACGCTGTCTCAGGAAAACGAAGAGCATCCTGAAGGACCCCAGCCACCCTGCACTGTCACTTTTTACTTTCCTGCCATCAGGCAAGAGACTCAGGACAATTCACACACGCACAACACGATTCAGGAACAGTTTCTACCCCAGTGCCATCAGGCTATTCAACACATAGTATGCACTGCACTTAAATTACACACAATCACTTTCATATGCAACTTATATATATTCACCCTTCTGTGACTTATTATTTATTGCTGCTGCACTTTGCCTTCTATGTCTTCTATGTATCATGTTCTATGTTCTGTCTACATGGGAGAGGTTTTCAAGTAAGAATTTCATTGTGCTCTGTATGCTGTACTTTGTACATATGACAATAAACTTCAACCTCAACCTCAATAAAAGAACACAAATAAACAAGGTACAATGGCCGAAAAGGGAAATAAAGGGGGACAACGTAAACTGGCCCGCAGGCGTGTGGCGATTAACTCAAGACTATCACAAAGTTACCAGGTCCAGTTAACAACAGAGTTCACTACGATGTTGCCGTTCCCAAAGGGGCGGAAATCCACAGCATTTAAAAGATGTCCTGATTGGCCACACCTGGCAACATCAGCTGTGGCCAATCCTGACAACCACAGACAAGCTGCCAGACAGGGCAACAGGAGATGCTAGAGGGGCAGACCCGACAAAGGAAACCGAGGCTTCTTTTATACTGGCTGTCCGCAGCAGGAGCAGAAGTGCTCAATTTGTAATCACCAGGCACCCTGCAACACAACACCAACACAGAACAAAAACACACCAAAAGACCAGGATGTAACACTCTGCACTAAAGAGTCCTCATGTTTAAATAACCATCAGACCAACTCATTCTGCCCCTGACAGGGTTACACTTCAAGCACTGAGCTCCACTTGGCAACACATATGTAGTGTTATTAAGTTCAGTCATGCATGCAGATTGATGCAGATTGGAGTCAACAAAGATTGAGTCCAAAATCAGCATCTCAGTTCAAAACAACCAATCACATCCAGGCTTTTTTATGACTGGCTTGATTTTAAAGTCTTATAGGAAGGCATGTAAAACCACTTCATTTTGTAGACATGTCAGGATGTGGTCCGGAAGGGGATACTCTGGGTCCAGGGTTCGGACCGGAGTTTCACGTTCGTTTTGTGTTACTATGATTCCTGATTTTTTGTTCTTTGGGTGATGTTTCGTCTGTCCTGTGTTTGTGTAATAAATCCACTGTCTCGTGACTTCGTGTGTATGCATATTCCTACCTCGCCTTGTCCAACAACCGTGACAAGACACCAAAAGAAAACACACATAAAAAACATTTGTATTACCTTTAAAACTTCTCTTCCGAAGATCCCTGAGGACGATTTGGAAGTGATATTCCACGTGTTGAGTGTAATAAAATGTTGTGCATGTTATTGTGTTTGATTTACATGCTCTGTGTGTTGGAGGAGCCCGTAAGCGTTGGATCATATCAGTTTTGTCTGCAGTACTGGCTGTTGCTGTGGCTGCTGCTCTGCTTGCTGTTGTAAAAAGAGGAGGTAATTCATTTATTTAACCTGAAATGTAATATTATAACGGAATTAATTAATATAGACTTAATTTTGTATAATTATGTATAACTGATCAACCAGCTGCTATTTAAAAAAATAATATATTGCTTTCTGTTATATTGACAGTCTGATGTCATATGTGAATTTTAGGTTAACTAAGACTAAATTGCATTCTTAATTAAGATTTTGTTTCAACCAACTATTTGACCAGAATGTCCTGATTTGTCATATTTGCTGTTCCTTCCTAACAGAGGTCATCACTCTGAAAATCATAAGAACTCATAAAGTCAACATGAAGCGTCAATTTGAATCAGTTTATGAAGACAATAAACTCCTACAGGACAGAATTTACACAGAGCTCTACACCACAGAGGGAGATGGTGAAGAGATGCTTAGACCAAGAGAAACATCACACAAAACAATCAACTGCAGCAACATCTTTAGATCTTCACCTGGAAGAGAGAAAAAGATCAGAACTGTGGTGACCAAGGGTGTGTCTGGAATTGGAAAATCTGTGTCTGTTCAGAAAGTCGTTCTCGACTGGGCAGAAGGAAAAGCAGATCAAGATGTAGATTTCATGTTTGTCCTTCCTTTCAGTGAAATGAATTTGATGAAAGATGAGCAGTACAGTCTTTATCAACTTCTGCTTCACCACCATCCTGCAATCAAAGACCTGAAAAGGTATCTCAAGATGTTGGATTATTACAAGATTGTTCTCATCTTCGATGGTCTGGATGAAAACAGACTTCAGCTGCAGTTTGAAGACAACAAGAAACTTTGTGATACGACAGAAACCTCATCAGTAGAGACGCTGATAACAAACATCATTCAGAAGAACCTGCTGCCTTTTGCTCTCATCTGGATAACATCACGCCCAGCAGCAGCTCAGAAGATCCCTTTTAGCTACATCCACAGAGGGACAGAAATACAAGGATTTAGTGACACAGAGAAGGAGGAGAACTTCAGGAAGAGAATCAGTGATGAGACTCAAGCCGACAAGATCATCTCTCACATTCAGACATCAGGGAGTCTCTACACCATGTGTTATAGACCCATCTTCTGCTGGATTTCAGCCACTGTACTTCAGGATGTGCTGCTCAGAGAAGACAGTACAGAAATCCCCAGAACTCTGACTGAGATCTTCATTCACTTCCTGATCATCCAGACCAAGAAGAATCAGCAGCAGAATTGTGATGAGAGGAATGGAGCAAACAGACAGGAGCTCCTGCAGTCAGATAAAGACATCATTCTGAAATTGTCTAAACTGGCTTTTAAACAGCTGGGGAAGAGGAACATGTTTTATGAAGAAGACCTGACAGCGTGTGGTATAGACATCACCAATGCCCCAGTGAATTCTGGGATCTTTAAAGAAGTGTCTGTGTTTCAGGAAAAGAAGGTCTTCAGCTTTGTTCATGAGATGATCCAGGAGTTTCTAGCCGCGTTCTATGTGTTTTACTGCTATATGAGCAGGAACATGGAACCACTGGAGTCTTTTCTCACAGAACAGAACAGAATCTCACCAGATGACTTGCTGAATGCTGCTGTAGATAAATACTTACAGAGTGGAATTAAAGAGACAGAAATCTTTATCTGCTTTCTTCTGGGAATCCTCCTGGACTCCAACCAGCAACTCCTAGAAGATGTACTTCCCAACTCAGAGAGCAGCTCAGAGAGCCTCAGGAGAATAAGTCTGTACATCAAAGAAATATTAAGCAGTGATAACAATAATACTACAATCTCCAGTGACAAACACTTTAATCTTTTACTGTGTCTGGATGAAATGAAAGACGATTCACTGCATGAGCAGCTTGATCTTTACTTGAGATCACGTAAAGAGCTCTCTCCTGATCACTGCTCACTATTGGCCCAGAAGATCCTTGTATCGGATGATGTTCTGGATGAATTTGACCTGCACAGCTACAGGACAAATAATGAAGGTCGTCACAGGCTGATCATGGCAGTGAGGACCTGCAGAAAGGCTCGGTGAGTTCCTGAATCTTTTAGAAACTTAACAGGATCCAGTTTATACCCTCCAGAATGATGTCTGCATTTGGTAAGTTCAGGAACTTAAAAATAAAATGCAATAAATTAAAATGTTGATAATCTACATGATTGCTTTGGCAGTGAATGTGGTTCTGAGATGACTGGAACAGAGATGTCCATGTAATGTTTTGGGAGAAATTGCTTGTTGAGAATAGATATTGAGGAGTTAAATATGTCACTGCAGTTAAATACCTTTTGTGTACATCATGGTGCATTTCGGACAATTTTTGTCTGAATCAGTTACCTGGCACCAATGCTTGTGGTACTTAGTGCATGTGAAGTATTAATGGGAGTAGGTTAAAATCTTCCAAAATGTGTGATCTCCTCCCATTGTATATTCATAAATATATTCATATTTATAAAACATAATTAAAGAAATTCAAGAAACAGATAACTAACAAGCAAATTTCCCTTGACTTTATCCATTTATTTGTGTAAATCTTGAGGATACTTTTAACCTTAAAGTAGCAAACAAGCCTCATGTGCAACTTCTGTGTTGCATACTTGTAAGATCTCTAAAAAATGGACACTGTGAGATGTTTGATGTTGTAGATGGAAGCAGAGATGAAGATGTGATGAAGTCACTAGAGGTTGTACCACTGACCTCAGTTTCTTCATCCCTGTACCCCAAAAATGGACTAGAGACCAGAACTGCTGGTGGGAGTTGTTTGGAGGGAGGATCAACAGATGATCAATATTCCACATTGTAAAGATCTTGTTCTGTTACTTCCATGTTCAGAGCTAGAATGTCCAGCTTTGTCACATCTTATTTACAAACCTCTTTCCATTTTGACTTGTTCCCTTTGCTGGGGGTTTGGGCCGTAGACATTTCTGAAAATTGTGAGAGACTTAAATATCTGAAAATGAATGACTTATTTACTGGTGTTTGCTCTGAATTCACATCTGCTAGCTCACCATACACAATAGACAGACACACAAGCCTGGGTTTTTACAGCTATGCCACTATCTCAAAATTGTCAAACTGTAAGAATACCTTACCTTCATCAAATAAACGTCTTGATAAAGAGCTCGGCTACACACGACACCAGAGCCTCCCAGCACCAGTCGACAGGAGGACCTGAATGTGCTGAAGAATGAAGTTTCCATAATGATTCACAAAGAAAGTTAGAAAAAAAATACAGCGAGTTCTGATGGCAGGACCGGACTGTGTGTGTGTGTGTTTAATCTGTGTGTGTGTGTGTGTGTGTGTGTGTATATGTGTGTAATAATCAGATGTATTATTCTGTTTCTCCCAGGCTGCGTGGTTGTTACCTCACAGCTACCAGCTGTTCAGTTCTGTCCTCAGTTCTCACATCAAACTCCTCAAGTCTGAGAAAACTGGACCTGAGTATCAATAATCTGCAGAATTCAGGAGTGGAACTTCTCTCTACAGCACTGAAGCATCCAAACTGTAAACTGGAGACACTACAGTGAGTGTTAATATCAGTACTGGGTGTTGTGCTGTGTGTGTGTGTGTGTGTGTGTTTCATGTTTAAGTTAAATTGTGTTTATTTATAGAACCTTCAAAAAAACTGATAAACCCAAAGATCTACAGAAAGAAAGTGAGAGAAAAAACACTAATTAAAACACTACAGCACTACACACACACTACAGCACACACACAATGAGACAGCACTACACAGACTTTTTAGTGCCTATTAACCAGCCTGCTGCATTGTTTTAATCCATAAGTGTGCATATATTTGTGTACACAGTAATACTGCACTACAATACACACAAACACACTAAACGAACTTTTTAGTGCCTGTTAAAAGACACTCTGCAACATTTTCATCCATAACTGTGTGTGTGTGTGTGTGTGTGTGTGTGTGTGTGTACAGGTATATGTGTGTAATAATCAGATGTATTATTATGTTTCTCCCAGGCTGTGTGATTGTTTCCTCACAGATACCAGCTGTTCAGTTCTGTCCTCAGTTCTCACATCAAACTCCTCAAGTCTGAGAGAACTGGACCTGAGTTACAATAAACTGCAGAATTCAGGAGTGGAACGTCTCTCTACAGGACTGGAGCATCCAAACTGTAAACTGGAGACATTACAGTGAGTGTTAATATCAGTACTGGATGTTGTGCTCTGTGTGTGTGTGTGTGTGTGTGTGTGTGTATTATGTTTATTTGTAGAACATTTAGAACAACCTCAGTTGAACCCAAAGTTCTGCACTAAGAAAGTGAGAAAAAGAAACACAAAATAAAACACACAATGATACAGCACTAAACACACATGTTTTAGTACCTGTTAACCAACGTTTTGCAAGATTAAATCCATAAGTGTGTGTGCACTGTGTGCTGTGTGTGTGTGTGTGTGTACAGGTATATGTGTGTAATATTTAGATGTATTATTATGTTTCTCCCAGGCTGCATAATTGTTCCCTCACAGATACCAGCTGTTCAGTTCTGTCCTCAGTTCTCACATCAAACTCCTCAAGTCTGAGAGAACTGGACCTGAGTTACAATAAACTGCAGGATTCAGGAGTGAAACTTCTCTCTACAGCACTGGAGCATCCAAACTGTAAACTGGAGACACTACAGTGAGTGTTAATATCAGTACTGGATGTTGTGCTGTGTGTGTGTGTGTTTCGTGTTTAAGGTAAATTGTGTTTATTTATAGAACCTTGAAAAAAACTGATAAACCCAAAGATCTACAGAAAGAAAGTGAGAAAAAAAAACACAATGAAAACACCACAGCACTACACACACACTACAGTACACACACACAATGAGACAGCACTACACAGACTTTTTAGAGCCTATTAACCAGCCTGCTGCATTGTTTTAATCCATAAGTGTGTATATATTTGTGTACACAGTAATGCTGCACTACAATACACACAAAAACACACGCACACACACACACACACACACTAAACAAACTTATTAGTGCCTGTTAAAAGACACTCTGCATTTTCATCCAAAACTGTGTGTGTGTGTGTGAGTATGTACAGGTCTATAGGTGTGTAATAATCAGATGTATTATTATGTTTCTCCCAGGCTGCAGCGTTGTTCCCTCACAGATACCAGCTGTTCAGTTCTGTCCTCAGTTCTCACATCAAACTCCTCAAGTCTGACAAAACTGAACCTGAGTAACAATAAACTGCAGGATTCAGGAGTGAAACTTCTCTCTACAGCACTGAAGCATCCAAACTGTAAACTGGAGACACTACAGTGAGTGTTGATCTCAGTACTGGATGTTGTGCTGTGTGTGTGTGTGTGTGTGTGTGTGTGTGTGTGTGTGTGTTTGTGTGTGTGTTTATATCTAGGATTTCTAAATCATCAGGAGTTGAATGAAGTTCTGCAAGAAAGTGTGAAAAAGTAACACAAAATAAAGCACAATGACACAGCACCACACACACTATACAGGGTTTGTGTGTTTGCATGTTTAATCTGTGTGTGTGGTTGGGTGTGGTTTGTGCCTGTGTATTTATGTGCTTGTGTGTGTATTTGGGGTTTTTTGTGTATTTTGTAGGATCCAAACTGTAAACTGTAGTGTTGATATCAGTACAGGATAATAACAGTTTGTATGTGTGTAGATTAAAGTAATAAGTAAATTATTAGATTAATGTGTTGATCGTCACAATTCATTTGGTGCGGCAAGGGTGGCCAAGCAGTTAAGGAGTCAGGTTGTGGTGTCAAATTCCAAACTGTCAAGGTGCCACTAGGTACCTTTGAGTAAAGTACCTCCCCCACACACTGCTCCCGGGGCGGAGTTTATTACTTTCACTTTCACATATTTTAATGCCCAATTCCACACAACTGGACTGAGATAACCAAGAATATACTTTTATAATTAAAATCTGGTTCAGTGTTTTTCATTCTTGTAATTACTTTGAAATACTCTGTAAATACTCTATAAATACTCTGGCTTCTTATGTCATAGTTCAGGAAACAACGCAGCCGTACAGACCATGTCCATAAATATATTACACTTGGTGAAATAGAGAAATGCTCTTTATAATGCATGTTAATACGTGAATCAAGTTTATGTATAAGAACTTCATACATTTTATCCTGCTCTTATCTTTCAGAACTGATTATGGCAATTTGGTAAGAAGGACAAGGCAGAAGCATTAGTCTACTTTACCCAGTCGGGATACCCTGGATGGAAACTCTGAAAACGAAACCCTGTGTGGGAATGGAACCCAGCCTGATCAAACCAAGTAGCACAGCACCCTCAAAACTACGATGAAGTGCGTAAAACCTGCCAGACAGGTTGATCTGCCGCAGCAACCCCAACCAGCAGTAACCAAAAGAGGAAGAAGATGAGGATTGCTTAGTATGGTCATCGTTATTTGAGTGGCAGTTCAATAATATTTCAGTCAGGTCCATATGTATTTGGACACTGACATAAATTTAGTTTTTATACCTGT